>NC_092145.1:148250046-148553076 GCF_043159975.1 Macaca nemestrina
CTGTGAGCAGTCTGTCTCTGATTCAGAGGTCTGGTATATATATATGTGTGTGTGTGTATACACACTTACATGCATCTAATTGTCACAGGCTGATTTGTTAGCTCAAAACTAGGGTAACATTTCAGACCCTTCACAGTTTCAGATTCAACATTGAGAGCCCATGCTCCAAGGAAACCAGGCCTGTGCTTCCATGAGCAACCACTGGTTTACTTTGTTTTTGCTAGGTATCTCCCTTGATTTGGCTGTGCCCATATTGTAACTGTTGTTAAAATATTTTTAACATCACCCCTAATGAGAAACATCAAACATACTGAGCTCCAAGTTTTCACTGAGAAAAAATGTCTTTACCAGCTGGGCACAGTAGCTCATGCCTGTAATCCCAGCACTTTGGGAGGCTGAGGCGGGAGGATCACTTGAGCCCAAGAGTTTGAGACCAGCCTAGGCAACATGGCAAGACAACGCCATCTCTATTATTAAAACAAAAAATGTTTTTAAATGTCTTTATCTTATTGGATGCAAATAGAAAGCAGACTAAGATTTGTCTCTGCCTAGACAAGCCTCATGACAGATTTTAGCCAAATCTGTGTTTTCAGTAGAAAGCGCTCTGGCTCTCAGCATGGAAGGGCAGTTCACAGAGTGTGCATTTATGTGAATTTTCAAGTCAATTTCCTGTGTTTTATTCCTTTTCCTCTTTCAACTAACACCATTTGAAAAGAATGAAAGAATTAATCATAGCACTTTGTACTTCTTTTGCACATTTTTTCCTCTCAAGAAGCTAAAATTACTTCACACTGAGTTCCTCAGAGATCATGAAAAGGAAGTCTCTCAGGTAGGTAGACTGCCAATATTTTCATAATTGTCTGAATGAAGGAAATAGGCCATAAACGACAGGTTCACTATGGTCAGTACCAGAAAGCTACAATATAGGTAAATTTACTGAATACCACAGTGGAGAATATTCACAAAGGCTGACTATATCATGTGAATTAGGACCTACCCTTGTTTGTTAAATAGAGGAAATCCTCATAAGAAGATATAACTTTAAGAAAAGAGTATTTTTACGTTACAGAAAGAATATGATTTATTTTCAAACCTCTCTGGGGAATAACCAACCCAGCCCAGGCTCCGACTTACATACACAGGTTCATCTAAGCGAGATGTAGGTTTTTAAGCCTAAATCATACATATTAAACTGTAGCGGAAAATAAAATTAGAATCCCTTGAATAAATTTGTTGGGCTTACTTCAAGAGACTGAACTGGTCCCAAGTAACATTTGATAAATGAATGCAGGATTGACATCTGTAGACTTGGGTAGGCTGATGTCTAGCAGAAAAGAATCTCCCCAGTTTCCACACACCTACTATAAATAGGGATGTCTGCTCGCCCTTGGGCTTAATTGCTGCCTAACATCTAATTGTCATAGTCAGTGAGAGCTATTAGATCTAGCGCTACCCCTGAATATGAGCCAACAAAACCCTCTCTGTGCTTAAGCCAGTTTGAGTCAGAGTTTCTGTCACTTGCAACCAGGAGACTCCTATACTAAGACAACTATGGCACAAGATTGCTGACAGGATGGAAAAAACGTGGTGCCTGCGCCAGATAAATATTAACTGTTGTAATGATATCTTATTCAAACACATACAACACTTTGCCAATCTTCTGCATTTGGTACACATCACAAACTACTTTATACTGTTAGTTTATGGTTATGATAACTGTTTTAAGCTTTTTGAGAATGAAAGTTAGTTTTAAAAGTCTTTTATAAGACCTAGAATAGTGCCTTTCATAGAATATGTGTCCATAAATATGTCAAAGTGATTGTGTTAAAAATCATGTGACTTGATTATTCATTTAGCACCTTGTAGGAAAATTAAATATAAATAAATATCACTTGATAGAGACAGACAATTCCTTAAGGTGAAATATAAGATTTTGAAGTTTGTAATTTATTATGACTTATAGCTAAGGAATTTTTCTAAGGAATACACATCCAAGACGAACATGGGATTCAATGGGAAAACATGTTTTAACCTATTTACATATTTTTATTGTTTTTATTGTGAATATATTTTGTCAGTCCTCAATTGATTGAAAAAGTGGAAATATCTGGAGAGATGTTTAGACGTTTGGACTTACTAATTTCCACAGTGTTGGTGAAAAGTAAAAATAGATAAATAACATTCACAATTTCCATTGGACCTAGAAATTATTGGTAGAGCTGTCAAAAACGATGAGAGAAGGTGCATACACTAGGGAGAACCCTTACTCTGAGATGCTAGGAAGTGATGAAAAAATATATACATGCCAATTATTGTTCAGACACATGTCATGCCAAATTTATAAAGATTCAGCAATAATTTATTAAGGACTGTTGGAAATAAACATTTGAAACTAATAAAACTTCTTTAAGCTCCAAAATTTTATTTTCTTGTTTGGCTAGCAGGCTTTTTCAAAAGTTACACCATTGCTGGTTGCTGTTTCTTTTTTCGTTTTCATTTTTAAAGAAAGCATGTATTACTTGAATTTTTCTTAAAATTAAGTGTCATCATTATGAAGTCAAATGGCTATAAAGTCTAGCCAATACCTATAAAGGCCCTCAGGCAACTAATTTGTTTTTGGTCCCTTCTAAATTCTTTCTTGCTGATTCCTTTCCCCTCCATCAATCCTGTCTGTTCATTTTTGCATGTTTCTGGGGTCTTAACTCTGTTGCATGTAGTTTGGGCAACTCTAAGATTAAAGAAAAAAGCTTCAGATGAGAAAGCGGAAGTATTTGAATATAGGTTTGAATAAAGGAAAAATATTATGGAATCACAAACCTTTATATTTAAATGAGAACACTTTCCAACTGTATATATAATGTCTGATATTTTATTGTGAGAGCTAAACCAATATTTTTTCAGTAGGTTTTGAAAAAAGTGTCACGAATTACCATTAAATAGATTCTGTCACTTCCCAAACTCAATAAATCATCTATCTGAATGTACTCTGTAATTGTAAAGCATTTGTAAAAGAAAACTCTTTTATTTCCTCTCTAAATAAAACATCGAGTTTTCTGGACTGAAAACGGAGGGCATATTGAAAATACAGTAGACATTTTTATTCTTCACAGAATAAAATCTAATTTGAAGACATCAACTTTCTTCTCTTCCCTAAATTGACAATCTAAAATAATTGTTCAACCAGGCAGAAGTAACAAGTTACCCTTGTCATACAATTTTCATTTTATTTTTATTAAATACAAATACTTTATTATGTTAATATTTAAGGAAGGTTGATTCTTTCTCCAATAAGAGGTTTTTTTTTGTTTGTTTGTTTTTGTTTTTGTTTTTTTTCCTTGAGACAGAGTCTTGCTCTGTCACCTCAGCTGGAGTGTAATGGCGCGATCTTGGCTCACTGCAACTCCGCCTCCTGGGTTCAAGCGATTCTCCTGCCTCAGCCTCCCAAGTAGCTGGGACTACAGGCACCTGCCACCATGTCCGGCTGATTTTTGTATTTTTACAAAAATTTCACCATGTTGGCCAGGCTTGCCTCAAACTCCTGACCTCAAATGATCTGCCCACCTTGGCCTCCCAAAGTGCTGGAATCACAGGTGTGAGCCACCACGCCTGGCCCCAATAAGAGTTATATGAAGACTTCTACGTAGTGTATGATCACGCCCTAACTAGAAAAATCTTTTGTCACTTCCCCACACCTCCCATATTCTTGTTAACTCTTTCCATTTAGCCTAATCCTTTCTATAAGTAATTCTTTTTACTCCTCCAATATTTCTCTTGTGCTTTTGTTTTTCTCAAATGCACTCCTGATTTGCTAGAAGGCATATTTATTTCTAAATCAGCAATGAATGAAACAATTATTAACCTAAATCTGACACAGTATATGGCCCAAATCAATTTTCTGTGCTCAAGAATTATCTTGGGTAATGGGTAGGCAAATTTTGGCAGTTTCAAAATAGAAAGGTCTGACACTTAACTGATTCCTCCTAGTTAAAATGTGGACACCAATATCAAATTCAAGCGTGACACAAGTAAATCAGTACCATGTCTGGAACTTAGAAGTTATTTATTCTTATTTTAAGGGACAGCATCTCACTATATTGCCCAGGCTGGAGTGCAGTGGCTGTTCACAGACATGATCATGGTGTACTATAGCCTCAAACTCCTGGCCTCACACAATCCTTCTGCCTCAGCCTCCCAAGTGGCTGGAAATATAGGTCTGCCCAGCTGGAGGTTATTTTAATGTTTTCCTTGTTTGAATAAGCCCATTTAGTAACTCTCACTGATGTCTCCTGAAAGATACTACTTTTGCTTAGCCTTCTCATGTGGAGGGAAAAAAAAAATTCATGCATTTCCCCTGCTGTCTCCTACTGAATGCAAAATGACTTCTGAAAAGAGTTAACATCTATGATGCTGTAACAGACATCATTTAGCAAATATAGTTTATGTTTTAAAGTCAGATCACTTCCTGGGGATATGTCGTGAATTAAAAAGCACAAAATGTCTGGTTTTCATTGTATCCTTACAGTTGCAGAGACAGATAATACATGCATTATTTTCTTTTGCATGCATTTGTTTTGTTTACAAAAAGAACATTGGTCATCTAAATGTCTGTAGGCCATTTTCTTTTCTTTTTCTTTTTATCAATGACTTGTTAGGCATGACCTATACTTTTTCACTTCCGGATAATGTACCCTCATTGTTTTTTAAGGGAAAAGCATATGACAGTTTTGCATGAGCAATCAACCTTGTGAGGATCAAATGAAATATGTACAGGTTCACTGCAGCCCATGAAGGGATGTACAAATGGTAGCCTTACTATCACATGTGAATGATTTACTTGGAGATTTTGGGGCAAAATGTGTGAAGTTTGACATGCTGTACACTTGTAATTGCACAAGATGTGGTGGCAAGAGACTCACTTTTTGGAATCCTTCAGACCTACTGCATATCTTGTTTTTACCATATACTAACGATATGCTTTGGTTTACTTCATCATCTTTCTGAATCTGTTGTCTCATTCCCAAAATGGGCAAAAGATGTCTAACTCAGAAGATGCTGTTAAAATGAAACAAATTCACTGTATATCACAGAATCAGATTTCTGGAAGGCTTCCAATTTGTTGCTTTCTCCTTCTAAGTCCAGCCCCCTTCTGAACAGGTAAAATCCCTGGTTCATGAGATCCACCAAGGGATTGTGCACAGTAGCCAGGTAAAGGTCAGTGCCCACCTGGGGAGGGGGGCTCCAGCAGTCATGTAACACTTAGAATAAATCACATGCTTAGAGAGCTGGGGTGCTATGGAGATAGGACTGGAGAATTCCCTGGAAATGTTCAGTTGATTGTAAACTTTGGGAGAGAGTTTCTAAGTGCTACATTTTCAACATATTCCAATGGGTATAGTTGAGTATTTTGGGAAATCCAAGAGGGAGAAGGAAACCAAAATGTTTCACCCCAAAATATACTCCTTTGACATATTTCAAGATGGCTATTCAGAAAAGCGGGAAATACAAGAATAGCTGAAAAACTGTCTTTTGTGGGGGAGATTTGCATCTGTAGAGAAAAATCTTCATTGATGCAGCCAGGCTTTCTTTGAAGCCTTTCCTTGTCTGGATCTAGGGAAGATTAACTGAGAGTCTGACACTTTTAAAGGTCTAAAAGAAACATTCACCGTCTCTTCTCTCTGAAGGCTACTACCTGTGAGGTTTCATCTACACAACAAGACCACCTTTGCTAGATGGGCCTTTTCTCTCCCTCCCATAACCTGTTTCACCAAGATCCAAGCCCTTATTCCTTCTGTAACCTCAAGATGGTATATAAACTTCTGAACCCCATTGGAGGGTTGGGGTAATCCCTCTGTGGTTCTCCCCATGCATATTAATAAACTTATATGCCCTGGCTAAATGCAGTGGCTCACACCTGTAATCCCAGCACTTTGGGAGGCCCAGGTGGGTGGATCACTTGAGCCCAGGAGTTCAAGACCAGCCTGGATAAAATATGGTACAATCTCATACCTACAGAAAATACAAAAATTAGCCAGGAATGGTGGTGTGTGCCTGTAGTCCCAGCAGGTCGAGGCTGCAGGGAGCCATGATCACGCCACATAGGGCTTTAAAACAATGCATATCTGTTATCTCAGTTTCTGTGGGTCAGTAGTCTAGGCATGGCTTAACTGGGTTCTCTGGTCAGAGTCTCATGAAGTTGAAATCAAGTTTTTGGCCAGGCTGTGGTTCTTATCTGGAGCTTGGGTTCTCTTCTAAGCTCAGTGCTTTTTGGAAGGATTCAGTTCCTTGTGACTGTATGAGTGAAGCCCTCAGCTCTTAGAGTCCACCCACTTCGTAGGCAGTGCATAACATTACTTTTTGTTTCTTTGAGGTCAGCAAGAAGGTCTCTGCTCCTTGGAGTCTCTTTAAAGGGGCACATCTGATTAGGTCAGACCCACCCAAGATAATCTCCATTTTGATTACATTAATGTCAGTTTATCAGGAGCTTTGATTACATCTCACAATTTCTCCACCTTTGCCATGCTAACTAACAAAATCATAGAAGTGACATCCTATCATGTTCAAGGTCCTGCCCATCTTCAACAGGAGGTGATTATACAAGGTATTTATACCAGGAGCAAGAATCCTGGGGGCCTTCTCAGAATTCTACCCCCCACACTAATCAAATTAGAATGTTTAATTCAAGCCAGGCACAGTGCCTGTAGATCCAGCTTCTCGGGAGGCTGAGGCAAGAGGATTGCTTGGGCCCAAGAGTTCAAAGCTGCAGTTAGCTATGATCACATATTTGAATAACCACTGCACTCCAACCTGGGCAACATAGTGAAACCCCATCACTAAAAAAATAAAAAGAAAGAAAAAAATGGCATGTTTAATTTGATATAAAAGTGGGTAAACCTTTGCATGGCACATTTTATGTGAATTTTGTTATTTCTAATTGTAGTATAGTTAAAATGATACATTAGGCTTAATTTCAAGCTATGCACAGAGTACTCTAGGTATTTTAATAGGATGCCAGAATCTTATTGCTTTCTGGAAATTCCTCTGTAAATCCAACAGCTTTTGAATATTTTGTAGAAGACTGCACTTGATTTGACCTGAGGGACTACTTAGTTAAGATATGGCCATATCTGCCTCTAAGTACCTACTTTTTTCTCCATCTCTCTTGTTGGATTTTGGTGGTAAAAGGTCAGTTATCTACTGCAAAGTTTTAGACAAGAGGAGTGCTTCTGAATCCATCAGTTTATCTTAAGCTATCCACAGTATATTTTTGCGATGTATCTTAATTTGATTTTTAATAATAGTAAAAGAAGGAGTGATAGCTATTTTATTGAATTTATCCAATCTCAAAAAATATATAAAAGAATAATGAAGTCTCTTGACATTCATAAGAGCAGAAAACCCAATTTAAACAAAAAAGCAGGAGAAAAAAGAACCTTTGGACTGTGTGGACAGATAAACACAGTAGAAACGACGCAGGGGCCAGAAATCCACCCTGACACTCTACGACTCACCAGTTATATGGCAGCTGAAGGTGAGGTGGAGGTCCATTGACAAGAGGAGACTATTTTAGAACTCTGTCTTTTTCTTGCCCCAAACTAAGGGGACAAGCAGAGTCATCACACATAATTTTAAAAAGAAAGAGGAAAAGTAACAGAAAAGGGAAGAAGAAGGTGGCTATTCTGAATGTAGTTTTGGTGCCAAAAAGAATGAAAGGAGCCCACAGGGACACGAAGCAGAGTGGAGTGGTCGGGGGGTGACATGGGTTGGAACCTAAAGCTCCCCAGAGCAGGACGCTTCCAACATTCTTAACTGCCACCTACAAGAAGACATACATGACCAGGCATAGTGGCTCACGCCTGTAATCCCTACACTTTGGCCAATCAAGATTGGTGGATCACTTGAGCCTCAGGAGTTGGAGACCAGCCTGGGCAACATGGTGAAACCCCATCTTTACAAAAAGTACAAAAAGTAGCTGGGCATGGTGACACATGCCTGTAATTCCAGCTACTCTGGAGGCTGAGGTGGGACGATCACCTGAGCCCTGGGAGGTTGAGGCTGCAGTGAGTTGTGATCATGCCACTGTACTCCAGCCTGGGCAACAGTGAGATCCTGTCTCAAAAAACAAAGATACAAATTTTCCTTTCTGATCCAGTGTACATATATACATCTATATTTGTTAAGAGTGAAACAAAAGTTTTCCAAAAGAATACTTATACTATACACAATGTACTGTATTTTCTTTTTAATCTAGATGGTATTTTAAAGCTGGTTGTGACTTATTGAATTGACTTAATGAGTTAATAATAGGTCATGCTACAGTTTCCCACACAAAGACCCAGACAGCCTCGGAAGGCACAATCTTTGGAAATCTCCTCTCTGCATATGAACCACCATCATCTGCATTTCAGTAGCTCCTGAATGCATTAGTGGACTGTGTTTTGGGTATTAGTTCCAGGCACCCAGAAAAACTCCCTTCCATAGCATACATAATTTGGTAGTGATGCTAGATAATGAAATTATGTTTATAGATAAACAATAGTCTATATAAAACACTATATTATACACAGGCAGATTTTCCTAGGTTGTATTTTTTATTGAGACAGAAACATTTTTTGAGGGCAATGATGTTTGTAAATATCCTCTTTAATGGAATAACATAGAATGTTTGTATATGTTCTTCTAGAATGCTGACATAGCCTGGATACAGAATGGGTATATTGCAGCAAGACTTGAGCTTTGTAGAACTAGGATGATTTAACAGTTAAAAACAAAAACAAAACCTATGTCCACCATAATGTTGATTGTCTAAGAAAACAAGAAAAAATACAACCATAAAATTTTATATACTTGCTATGAGTGGGTCATAAATTAGGCACCAAACTTTCTTGAAGTCAGTGCAGAAAATTCAAGCTATTTACATAATTCACCTTGTATATAAAATAAACTCACAGCATTTATGAGAAGCACAGCTATTTTTGATACTGAAATGACATAGTTTCTTCTGAAGTACCTGCTTCAGGAGAAGATTTCACTTCATGAGAATCAGGGCAAAACCATAGACCCCACAAAGACTCCAGCTTTCACAGAGCTGGTCTTTTATGCCATCTAGCAGGACCTCACCCTGTGTGGATGGTGCCACCTACAGCTTTGGCTGGGATAGGGAACTGGTATAAGGACATGGGGACCTGAGTAAGTAGCAGGGGAGTTGAAGGTTGTTATAGGGAGGGGGCCAGAGGAGAGGCAAATGCTACATAAAGTATGTTGTTGCAAATAAAAGTAGTGGACTAGATATATATATTGGCATATGGATAGATCTCACAAAACTAGTGGCGCATGGCACTATATGTAGTTGCATAAGACTAGAAACAACCCAACTGTACATTGCTATTCTCTGCAGTTGCAAAACAGAATGAGGACTACTTCTATATACCATTGGCAAGCTATCTCCAGAATATACTGTGAAGTGAAAGGCTAGGTAGAGCAAAGAATATTTTGTATACTTTTGTTTCTTTTGTCTTTCTCTCTCTCTCTCTCTCTCTCTCTCTCTCTCTCTCTCTCTCTCTCTCTCTCTCTTTCTCTCTCCCTTTCTTTCTTTCAAGGTCTATACTCTGTTGCCCAGGCTGGAGTGCAGTGGCACAATAATGGCTCACTGCAGCCTCAGCCTCCCTGGGTTCAAATGATCCTCCCACCTCTCAGCCTGCCAAGTAGCTGGGATTCCAGGTGCATGCCACAATGCCCAGCTAACTTTCATATTTTTTGTAGAGATGGGGTTTCTCCATGTTGTCCAGGCTGGTCTCAGACTCCTGGGCTCAGGCGATCCTCCCACCTCCGCCTCCCAAAGTGCTAGGATTACAGGCATGAGGCACTGCACTCAGCTTATTTTCAAAACAGGATATATACACAGACATATTCATAGATGTTTAAAAATAATGGGATGATGGAATAAAAATTAAAAATAAAATAAAATATTACCTATGGGGAAGAGAGAGGGATAAAAGTTAGTCTTCTCTGAATAAATATCATTTTATAGATTTCACTTTGGAACCAGGTAAATACTTTACATAGTTATAGGGCAAGATTAAACTTAAGAAGAACATTTTAAGAAATCAAAAGCAAGTGGAAAGAATCTGTGAATTGAGCTGGTAACATAAGTATAATAAGTATAAAGAAAGGAAACATTTCAAGTGAATTTGAAGCATGGCAATTTGAGTAAACATCCATAGTGGAATATACCCTAAGGACAAAAGAACTGCAAAATACATTTAACCATTTTCAATATATATTGTTGTTGTTGGTGTTGATATGTTATGTTGAGACTGGATGATTTATGGGATGGAAGCAAAAGAATACTTACATTGGTGCTGAGAGATATTGGAAAAATAGATACAGATGTAAGATCAATGAGGTTATATAAAAATCTTACAATCCTGAACTTGAATTGGAAGTATGAAATCATGATGTATTTTGTCTTAAAAAAATACATATTTCCTATCACTGCTTACTAAGAAGGCCTTAAAGAACAGTGAACAGCCCAGTAGTAGTTACAAATACTGCTAGCTCCCAGATTTTGGATTTAAATACCATTTGCTACTAAAAGCAGCTTGGGTTTCTTGGAGAAATAACTGATCCTGGTCTGGAATAGGAAATGCACAAATGATCCTGGAATATCTTATTATACCAGAAAGCAAATTTACAATAACATAGGAAAACATCATTGGCCACCTTTGGGGGATGCTAGGGAAACAACTCATTATTTTGAAAACTGCTGAATAAAGGAAAAGACTCAACCATTTATTCTACCTTTCATACAAACTGTAATCAATGTAACAAAGAGTTGATGAGGGGGAGTTTTTCAGTTACTAAGTGAAAATGGAATGATAGAATTAGCATATCACTATTTCCCATCACCTGGTAACTTAATGTTTAAGCACTGAGCATCAATTGCTGCTAACATTACACACCACAGACACCCTCTGTGCTTCCAAATGGAAGTACTCAATACCACCAATGAAATATTCTTCCCTCACAAAGAAAAATTAACAGAAGACTAATCAAATCTCTCTGTATAACCACAAATTCCCAGAAAATACAGGATGAGAGGAACATGCTAAACAACACCATGGTATGAGATAAAATCCAGAAGATAGGCAAACCTACAGAACAAACCAAATAGATTTTCAACAAATATATGGAAGGAAAATTCTAGAAATCAAAAGAGATTCAAGAGACATATCAATCAGTTGCTATGTATCGCTCTTATTTGGATGTTGATTTACCCAAACAAAAACAACAAATCCATGAGACCACTGGGAGAAAATTGAACATGGACTGGAAATTTGGTAGTATTAAGAAATTGCTGTCTTTTTGGGGTATGATAATTTCAATGTCATATGTTTTGGATATATATATTTAAAGACTTGATAAAATGATATATCTAAGCTTTGTGTCAAGTAATATAGGTAGGAGAGAAGTGTGTGGGGACATAGATGAAATAAGATTAGTCATGAGTTAATAATTGTCGAAACTGCATGATGGGCATATGGGAGTTCAGTGTACTCTTCTCTCATTGCATACTTGGTTTATATTTGCAGTTTTTCAAAGTCAAAAGTTATTTCTAAAACTACAGTATTGAATGAAAAAAATAATTATATATGTAAATATGTTATTTACATGATAAAGTAAGGCAACATGTTCACAAACTATACATATTTATCAAGGACACATAAAAATAAAAGAATATATATGAAACAATGTTTCTCCAGGAGACAGAAAAATAAAATATGCATATATATTCACATAAATGCATATGTATGATACATATACATATGCATATTTTATGAATTCATATATATTTACAATATAAAGGAGAATATATTAATATGTGTGCATATATGAATATGTTTATTATATACTTATATACACTCTAAAAGAGAAAGTAAATATACATAGATGTACATAAATGTATATATGAGTGTGTGTATCAGAGAGCCTTATGAGGATCAAATATGATTATATGAATTGAGGAGTATTATTAAATCAATCTTTTGTACCCAAGGTCCAAAAGAAAAGTGCTGTGTATATACAGAGAACAATTTTTTTTGCTACATCATTTGGCTCAGAAAATGGATACTCTTTAATAAATGGGTTGGAAAAGTGCTTTCAAAATTGAAGCTGCAAACAGTACTACAGTTTTTGCACTTGGCATGCTATTCTGAAATATTCAATAGCAGTATACCTCAGTGAATCCAAAATAAATCATTACACTCTTTCCTGGGAAAAATAATAGATATCATGCTCTTTTTAAAATATTCATAAGAGTTTTATTCTTTAAAGACCATTCTAACATCTTTAAGGTCATTATGATGTCAGTCCCAAGGATTTTTTTTTTTTTTTTTTTTTTTACATTTTGGCTTGGTTATTTTCCATATTCAACACAGAACTTTATAATATTAATAAAATTTATTGTCTATCAATTTTATATACTTTAATTATGGTTAAAAGGATCTATGTGTTTGAGGCCTCTACATACCTGCCACTTTCCAATGTGTAATTACACCTAATTACTTGCTTCTGTTAGAAAAGTATTTCTACAAGTCCCAAAGTGTCTATTTAAGAAAGACATAAATATGATTTCTTTTGATTCTAAGATTGACCCTGTCACATATGTAAATAGTTAAGCTAGGATAACAAAGAATCATAGATTCTCAGGTTAGGAGACATAAATCTCACTCACTAACTTTGTATATTAGATATGTTGGTTGCGTCAATGACATTCTGGCAATTGATTACATCTGGAAATATTTTATGGTAAATAGATCAGAGTACTACTAGTTTTAAAAAGTGTTCTGGTGCCCAATGTATTTGGAAAATGCTGAACTGGGAGCATGAAAAAGCTTTCTTTACTTAGACACAAAATGCTAATGAGCACTGTGATTCTCCAAAAAGGTAGAAAGTAAGGCAGAGTTTTCCAAACTTCTCTTCCTTGGAACAATTTCCTTTCACAGAGCTTTTGTTAGACTAGTGTTCAGCAAAACACAGTTTGGGAAATACTGGTCTATTGGTGCGTGGATACTGCCAACAACAGCAGCATGAAGCCCATTAAATCTTTTTGTAGCTCTGATTCAGAACTTCCATTTTCTGAACCAGATGCAGAGGTTGGCAAATTTACAGAAAAAACATATGTCTATCTATAAAGATACACTATGAGCTTTCATATTAAAGAGATCTTATACAAAATATAAACTTGTTTTGAGAATTAATCAAGAAAAGGTACATTAACTTAAGCTATAGAATGTAAATGAAGATGATCTATGATTTGAATAATCTAACTTTATGGGAAAGTGAGAAGAGTCGATATCAACATAAGAAATAGAGAATATTTGAGTGTGCACATTTTAGGAATCCACTCTGTGAATTAAATGACAAATTTTCCTGTGAATAACTTGCAAAGAGTCTCGGTTGTTAGTACTTATAAGCTGACCTAGGAAAGAAGGGTTCTGGGGAGACAATAACTAGATATTTCCCTTAGTGACACAAGCCAATCTGATGAAACTAGGCACACTTCTGGGTAGAAGCGATGACTTTTCTGTCTAATAATCAGGGAAATCTTATGTGTGTGGACATCCTCAGAAGACAGCTCATTTTGCTAGTTGTATCACTATTCTCCCAATTCTGCACATGAGAACCCTGAAAAAAGAGGGGAGAACAGGAAGTTCTTCAAAGAAGTAGAAGTTGTGCCAAAAAAATCGACCTGGGCCTGGGAGGCAATCAGGTTCCTTCAGAAACTTTTACTCTCCTGGTAACTGTCCAAGGTGCTGACCCACCTCTGGGAGAAACTCATTATGAAAGATCAAGCCCCATTAGCTATCTGGGCCCTATTGGCTTCCTTCACCAGCCTAGATTTTGCTTCCCAACACAGGCTTAGCTAGAGTTAGCTACTTCCCCAACCCATGTGTGGCCCGACTTGATTAAAACCTACATCTGCTGCCTGGCCCAACTAGACAAGACCTAACCTTGTTTATGGCCCCTTCAGTTATTGACTGCCATACTGCCAATTAGCTGCCCAGTTCTCTATCAGTTCCAAGAAGATTCTCATTCAATCATTCCACAGAAAGATGGCGAAAACATTGGAAATGAATGCTGTTCCTTAGTGACACCTTTTAGTGAGAACCAAGGGACAGTAGAGGGTGGAATTCTAAACTGGATGCCATCATGTTGGCATGTTGCCAGGCAATTGAGAAGCCAGAGAGTTGAGAAGTACAGTTTCAGTAGAACCAGATATAATGCCAGACTAGAATTTTGCAGCTGTTTAACTTTGAGCAAGCAAACTTTTCTGAACCTCAGAGCTCAGAAAGCAGTAAGTTACCATGCTGCAATGAATGGCATAGGGTGTGAAAGCACAATGTAGAGGTCTGGATTTGTACACTAATAAAAGAAGGCCCTCCTTATAACCATTTTAAGGATTTTAAAATCCCTCAGAAAATCATTTCATTTAAACTAACTTTTTTTCCCCTTTCCTATAATGCCCAGATATCAATGAGATTCCTTCATCTTTAGTTAAGATACTTTTCAGACATCTCACACTTCAATAATAGCACAGAAGGGGAGTACAGCCTATGGGGCAAAATTTCATGTCAGGATATCTACATTAAGATACTAATGATGTCACAAATAAAAGTTAAGGTTTACATTTTCCCCTATTTTAGAATTAACAAAGATATATGTGGGAAATAAAGATGCATAGAAATATATTAAGTCCATACTTACACGTGAGCCTTCCAAAATGTCTGCAATGTATCTTTGATATTTTTAAGTACCCAAGAATGATTTACAACAAAAAGTCATAAAAATGGACATGATGCAATTAGAACTCCTGATCTTAGAGTCTTTCACCAAATGTCTGTTTACTTTTGTTATTTAGAATCCCTTCTATTCTTTGACAAATTAACCTATCCTTTGCCAACTTACTTAATTTTAAGGTTGATGTTTGTTAATGCAAAAGGCATACCTGATCATCACAGAGAAGGTGGAAAATGCAGATTAAAAAAAATTACTCATGTTTCTACAATCCATTGTTAATAGTTAAAGTATTTTTTGTTTAAACATTTTTGTAAACTAGTGGAATCATACTTTCTATATTCTTTTTTATCCCTTGCCATTATGTCATAAACATTTTGTCATGATATTTCTGGTATGAAAGTAGCTATAGACAGTACGTACGTGAATAAGAGTAGCTGTGTTCCGTGAATAGGAGTAGTTATGTTCCAATGAGACTATTTATGAACACCGAAATTTAATATCTTTGTTCACATGCCATGAAATATTTCTCTCTCTCTACATCCCAACCCTTTAAAATTGGTAAAACCATTCTTAGATTTTTGGGCCAGACCGTAACAGGTGATGGGCTGTGGTTTGCTGACCCCTGCACTATAGTGACCAAAGCATGGCTTCTGGAGCCAGACTACTTGGGTTTGAATTGGCTCTGCTGTTTGCTAGCTGTGTGTCCTTGGGCTGATTACTTGACATTTCTGTGCTTTGGTTTCTCATCTGTGACATGGGGAAGCACCATTCTGTGGCATTGTTGCAGGAGCGACTTAATTAGTGAAGGATACCTCATAAGTATTTAATAAATATTAACTGTTTTTATTATAGGTCTTGTCATATTTACATGTAACCCCCACCACAGCCATAACAGCCATATATGTCAGGTATCAGTGTTTTAATAAGCTTTTTTTTTTTTTTTTTTTTTAAAGAGAGAGTCTTGCTCTGTCACCCAGGCTGGAGCACAGTGGCACAATCATAGCTCACTGAAGCCTCCTGGGATCAAGTGATCCTCCAGTCTCAGCCTCCCAAAGTGCTGGGATTACAAGCATGAGTCACTCACCCAGCCTGGTACCAGTGTTTTAATGGAGGAGGACATGGTCAGTGCCAGGTAAAGCCTCAGCTGGACCCACCTCTATGGTGTTTGCCGGGTGGACTCATCTGCCACTTCTGCTTTTGAGGTAGCAAGATTGAGATGAATGGATCAAAATATACTGCCACATGGAAACACTATGGGGGGGGAAAAAGTAACCCTTTGTATTCCCAACAACAGCTATATTATATATTAACCAGGTACCTCTTATAGGTTGGCCTGGAATTTTGCCACCATTTTTAACATTATAGAAGAGTATATTCAGTGTTCCAATTTCTGGCTAATAAATAATTGGAAAACACTGGTCATAAGGACAAACTACAATAGTTTCCCATGGGCTACTAAGAGAACAGGAATAAAGACAGTTGGCAAGGCCAGGCATGGTGGCTCATACCTGTAATCCCAGCACTTTGGGAGGCCAAGGCAGGTGGATCATTTGAAGTGAGGAGTTCAAGACCAGCCTGGCCAACATGGTGAAACCCGGTCTCTACTAAAAATACAAAGATTAGCCGGGTGTGGTGGCACATGCCTGTAAATCTCAGCTACTCGGGAGGCTGAGGCAGGAGAATCACTTGAATCCTGGAGGTGGAGGTTGCAGTGAACAGAGATCACGCCACTGCACTCCACCCCTTGGCAACAGAGTGAGACTCCATCTCAAAAAAAAAAAAAAAAAAAAAAAAAAAAAAAAAAAAAGACAGTTGGTAAGAAAGTTAGTTCTCACGATTTGGGATATATTTCACTAAATGATGGTTATCTCATAAAACTAAAATTCATTAGAAAGTGATATGCCAAAATTTGGACAACTGTTTCATTGACATTGAAACTGTAGCTCAAAATAACGGTTTTAAATGACACTGTTCTCCAGTCACTTTCTTTTCCAGCTGTTATTAGCAGTGGTTTTAAGTGAAACAACTAACTGTTGCACAATAAAATCCACTGACTAACTGATAATTAGAGTTTTCATTTTTACTTTCTAGATGAGCTGCTGATTGGGACATGAGCTTGGTTTTCCCAAATTTCCCTTAAGCCATGGGCCTCCAAACTGGAAAGAATATTTTAACAAAGAGTTGGCCCATGCCTTGAAATGCAGAAAGATTACTTCATGCCATCTGCCCCTCCTCCCTGCCTGTCTTCTTGCAGTTCACTGTTAAACAACATTTTCTGGCTCTTTCTAAAATAAGCCAAAATATGGGATGCTGTAGATGAAACCAGTCTGCAGGCTCATTAAAATAGCACACAGAGCCCATCCCCCCAGCCTGGCAACATGTGCTACACAATTTCCAAAAGAATTATGCCTATTTGCATTAATTTTGGAAATCTCTGTTTTTCTTTTTGTACTTGGGTCATGGCAACTGCCCTAGGGCACCAACCATCCAGGGAAACTTTGATGCATCTTACACTTTGGTCCTGATGACAGGGAAGCATAAATGAGAAAAGCTCTTATTCTGCAGTTAATACAGAGCAAGTGGCTGAGTTTGAAGCAGCCATGGAGAACATTCTAGAACAGGGTTGTCTAATCTTTTGGCATCCTTGGGTCACATTGGAAGAAGAAGAATTGTCTTGGGCCACACATAAAATACGCTAACACTAACAATAGCTGATGAGCTTTAAAAAAAAAAATCTCATTATGTTTAAAGAATGTTTACAAATTTGTGTTGGGCCGGATTCAAAGCCATCCTGGGCTGCATGTGGCCCACGGGTGGTGAGTTGGACAAGTTTCCTCTAGAATAAACAAAATTCTGCAATTCAGTGTGCTAACAGAAGAGCCTTACCAGTTGTGGTGACAGGCTAGACAGCCAGGTAGATAATTCAATAGGAGCAGAAATAAGTCTCCATGAATAGGGTGGGGCCTGAGAATCTGAAAGAAGCAATATTCTACCTAGTTCAAATATCTTAAACTTACACAGAAAGGGCATTTACACTGACACAGAAACAAAACTATGCATAATCCAATCAAATGATTAACTTAGGTGGGGTTTGCAGTCTTTTTGTAGAAGAAGAAAGGATTGGGTATTGTATATAATTCACCTCCAAAGACCTGGGCAGCATGATTGCACCCCTGTAAAGCTATGGGTTTACAAGTAGCAGCTAGGTACACAGGGTTAGAGTAACCTATTCAGGTTCCTGAGAAGGACCTGATGAGTTCTTGACTGAAATCACTGATTGTTCAAAACCTACAGCATACTGAGAAGGCAAACCCCAGATTTCATGGGATCAAATGACAGTTGGTATGAGAAGAATCACTTTAGATGTCTACCATTCCAAGTATCAGAACCTAGTTAAAATCTCTAATTAAAAGTCATCTCAGTAACTGAGATTGCCTTTCACTTCCTGAATGCCCAAACATCTTTCAACTCTGGGAAGCTTTAAAAATGATAACAGAAATAACCAAGACACTTAAAAACATTGTATCAGTGTTTCCTGGTTAAGGCATCTGCACAAACTTGGGGTTGTATATGCTTGAATAGTTAAGAGAAATATAGCCTATTAAGACAATAGCTTGTGACTCCCAGATAAAGTATATAATTGAGTGATTGATCTTTTCAAGTTGAAATCTAAATAATTTATGTGGACATTTAGAAATTTAATAAAACAAAACTAGTTTTGTTTCACCATATTTAAAAGTTTGGTTTACAAGCATTGTAAAATGTATTTACAACCTGGAAAAGTTTTGTTAATTCAGACAATAGGTGTGCTTAAATAATAAATATTAATAGAAAAAATATATAGGCCAGTCGTTTTGGGAGGCTGAGGCGGGGGGTGGAGAATGGGCGGATGCAGTGGGGAATTGCTTGAGCCCAGGAGTTCAAGATGAGCCTGGGCAACGTAGTGATACCCAGTCTCTACAACAAATACAAAAATTAGCCGGGTGGGTGGCATGCATCTGTAGTCCCAGCTACTCCAGAGGCTGAAGTGGGAGGATCACTTGAGCCCAGGAGGTCAAGGCTGTAGTGAACCATGATTTTGCCACTGCGTTCCAGCGTGGGCAACAAGGGGAGACCCTGTCTCAAAAAAAAAAAAAAAAAAAAAAAAGAGAAAAAAGAAAAACATATTGTCAGAATACACATACACTTCATAAAAATGTTTTTAATTTTTGAAGGTACTTAATGATGTGTGTAAATTGGACCAATATTACTTAAAGGCCTCTCAAAACAGGTTGCTAAAATAGGCTGGACTCTTCTTAGAAACTGAAATTAAAAGCCAGAGAGCAATGAATTTGGAGTTTTTAACTTTAATGCATCAAATGATAAATATTTTAACAAAACAACCCCGAAGAGTCTTTTCTGTGAATAAAGCTGCCTTTTGGCACACAAAGACTTTGTATCAACATGGGAGAGGTGACAGGGATCCTATAAGGTGGCTCAGCCTGGGGAGAGTCCTTCCTAAACATTTTTATTAAAATTATTTTTTAGTAGCATGAATATATGGGCCAGGAATAGGGGGAGAGAAGTGAGGCCATTGCCTTGGACATAAAATTTAAGGGGGTATAAAAAGCTCAGTAATCTAGAGAAATAATATATTTATGCAATATTTTTAAAAATCAAAACCAATGCATAGAATCCACCATGAAGGAAATATGACAATTTTAAATGAAGATCAAATCTGACTCTGAACTTACACGACCCCCTTCACTTGCCTCATGCTAATTCTGGCTCTGGTGTGCAATGTTTTTTGTTTTTAACTTGTGTTCCTAGCATCTGTTTACAGAGGAATGAGGGCACAATGATTTTTTAGTTATAACTGTCAAATTCACAAACATTTTGCCTTTTTCTCAGACATCAAATTCTCTCCCAAACAATCCTTCTTTCTGAAACACACAGAACTGTTCTGCTGTGTTAAAATGTATTCACTCATCCGAACACTGGCCCTTTACTTTCCAGAGCTATTTTACCATATTATTAATATTTGGAGCAATTTTTGTTTGTTGGTCAAGGAGGTTTAAGAGGTTGTGGGTAGACAAGGAGAATTTTGATATTCTTAAAAGTCATTTCTTCTGTTAAGTTTCAATTATTGCTTTAAACTCTAAACTGTGTCTATATACATCTCTGTAAGTAATGACTAAAATTTGTGTCAGGATAAAAACCTTTTGTCCCCTGAGAATCAAGTAGACTTCTTTTTTTTCCTTATAACAGGTGTTACACAATTTTTTGTGGTTTCCTTTTTACCATGGCTGCCTGGAAGCTCAGTGCTGAATACCGAGTTCACTTAGAGGCACTATGCTAACCTACCGTATTTACCTTCTGGAGCAATTAGATTTTATTCAATCCATTGTTATTTATTGGGTTGGAAATCATCTTAAGTCCTTCTTAGATAAATGCAGGATATAATCATATTTAAGTATACTACTGTCTCATTTTAACTTCTTTAGAACTTACTTATAAACCAGTTGTGTTACATATATGATATATATATATTTTAATATATATATATTTATATATATATATATATATATATATTTTATGTTAGGCTCCTCTCTAGTTCAAGGAAATCATACATTGTGGACCCAGAACAATGTTCTCTCTTCCCACAAAAGTCTCTCTGTCTTGAAGAGGGGAGAATGGACTACATTTATTTAATGTTTACTAGGTACCAGGCAATGAGCTAAATCTTTACATACCTTGTATTCCTTTATCCTCACAGCTATACTCCAAGTCAGGGGTCTGCAAATTTTTTCCATAAAGGGCAAGATAATATTTTGGGCTTTGTGGGCTGTATGGTCTATGTTGTAACCCAACTGCCATTGTAATGCAAAAGCAGACATAGACAACATGTAAACAAATGGGTGTGGTTGTGTTCCAATGAAACTTTATTGACAAAAATAGGCTGCAAACTGTATTTGGCCTGTGGGCTATAGTTGCTGACTCCTGCTCTCAGTGAAAGACAGTTTTACCCTTATTTGCAGTTGAAAAAACTAATTCCAAGGAAACTTAAGTTGGGGGAAAGTCCTATAAGCAGTAAGTATGGAGCTCACATTTGAACTTTGATATTTGAACCTTATCTGATTCCAACAACCTTATTCTTTCTATTGTGTCGTGCTGACTTCAGGGGTCAAGTAGTTGAGATTCAGTTTCCTGGTCTACAAACAAAAAGATTCAAATTTGAATGGCCTTTATTATCTCCTCACTCAGGGGTTTTTAACATGTTTTGTGCCAGAGGCCCTATATTAGTCCATTTTCATGCTGCTGATAAAGACATACCTGAGAATAGGCAATTTACAAAAGATATAGGTTTATTGGACTTACAATCCCACGTGGCTGGGGAGGGCTCACAATAATGATGGAAGGTGAAAGGCACATCTCACATGGCAGACAAGAAAAGAGAGCTTGTGCTGGGAAACTCCCCTTTTTGCAACCATCAGATCTTGTGAGACTTATTCACTATCACAAGAACAGCACGGGAAAGACCTCCCCCCACGATTCAATTACCTCCCACCAGGTCTCTCCTATAACACATAGGAATTCAAGATGAGATTTGGGTGGGGACACAGCCAAACCATATCATTCTGCCCTTGGCCCCTCCAAATCTCATATCCTCACATTTCAAAACCAATCATGCCTTCCTAACAGTCCCCCAAAGTCTTAACTCATTTCATTATTAACTCAGAAGTCCACAGTCCAAAGTCTCATCTGAGACAAGGCAAGTCCCTTCTGCCTATGAGCCTGTAAAATCAAAAGGAAATTAGTTACTTCCTAGATACAATGGGGGTCCAGGCATTGGGTAAATACATCTGTTCCAAATGGGAGAAATTGGCCCAAACAAAGGGGCTACAGGCCCCATGCAAGTCTGAAATCTAGTGGGGCAGTCAAATTTTAAAGCTCCAAAATTATCTCTTTGACTCCATGTCTCACATCCAGGTCATGCTGATGCAAGAGGTGGGTTCCCATGGTCTTGGGCAGTTCTGCCCCTGTGGATTTGCAGGGTACAGCCTCTCTCCCAGCTGCCTTCACAGGATAGTGTTGAGTGTCTGTGGCTTTTCCAGGTGCATGGTGCAAGCTGTCAGTGGATCTACCATTCTGGGATCCGAAGGACGGTGGCCCTCTTCTTACAGCTCACTAGGAGGTGCACCCGTAGGGACTCTTGGGGGTAGCCTCTAATCCCACATTTCCCTTCTGAACTGCCCTAGCAGAGGTTCTCCATAAGGGTCCCACTCCTGCAGCAAACTTCTGCCTGGGCATCCAGGTGTTTCCGTATATCTTCTGAAATCTAGGCAGAGGTTCCCAAACACCAATTCTTGACTTCTGTGCACTTGCAGGCTCAACACCACATGGAAGCCAAGGCTTGAAGCATGCACCCTTTGAAGCCACAGCCCAAGCTCTACATTGGCCCCTTTCAGCCACCGCTGGGGCAGTTGGGATGCAGGGCATCGAGTCCCTAGGCTGCACACAGCACGGGAATCCTGGGCCCAGCCCATGAAACCACCTTTTCCTCTTAGGCCTCCGGGCCTGTGATGGGAGGGGCTTCTGTGAAGACTCTGACATGCCCTGGAGACATTTTCCCCATTGTCTCAGGGATTAACATTCAGCTCCTTGTTACTTATGCAAATTTCTGCAGTGGGCTTGAATTTCTCCTCAGAAAATGGGATTTTCTTTTCTATTGCATTGTCAGGCTGCAAATTTTCAAACTTTTATGCTCTGCTTCCCTTATAAAACTGAATACCTTTAACAGCACCTACATCACCTCTTAAATACTTTGCTGCTTAGAAATTTCTTCTGTCAGATACCCTAAACCATCTCTCTCAAGTTCAAAGTTCCACAAATCTCTAGAGCAGGGGCAAAATGCCAGCAGTCTCTTTGCTAAAACATAACAAGAGTCACCTTTGCTCCAGTTCCCATCAAGTTCCTCATCTCAATCTGAGACGACTTCAGCCTGGATTTCACTGTCCACATCATTATCAGCATTTTGGTCAGAGCCATTCAACAAGTCTCTAGGGAGTTCCAAACTTTCCCACATTTTCCTGTCTTTTTCTGAGCCCTCCAAACTGTTCAAACCTCTGCCTGTTACCCAGTTCCAAAGTCACTTCTACATTTTCAGGTATCTTTTCAGCAGTACCCCACTACTGGTACCAATTTACTGTATTAGTCCGTTTTCACACTGCTGATAAAGACATACCTGAGACTGGGCAATTTACAAAAGAAAGAGGTTTATTGGACTTACAGCTCCACGTGGCTGGGGAGGCCTCATGATCATGCTGGAAGCTGAAAGGCATGTCTCACGTGGTGGCAGACAAGAGAGCTTGTGCAGGGAAACTTCCCTTATAAAACCATCAGATCTCATGAAACTTATTCACTATCATGAGGACAGCACAGGAAAGACCTGCCCCCATGATTCAATTACCTCCCACTGGGTCTCTCCTACAACACGTGGGAATTCAAGATGAGATTTGGGTGTGGACACTGCCAAACCGTATCAGTTTCCTTTGATAGTCTAGCAAGGCCATGGGAACAACTTTTAAGAACAAAGTTTGTAAATGCATAAAATAAAATACACAGGATTACAAAGAAAATTTATTATATGAAAACATAGTTATCAAAATAATATTTTAAAAATGCTATCACAGGTTTCTCAACCTTAGCACACTTGACATTTTGGACTGGGTAATTATTTCTGCTGAAAAGCTCTCCTATGTACTGTAGGATATTTAGCAGCATCCTTTGCCTTTACCCACTAGATGCCAACAGAATTCCCTTCTCTAATTGTAACAATCCCAAATGTCTCCAGATGTTGTTAGGTGTGTGCTGTGGTGCAAAATGTCCCCTTATTGACAGCCACTGGGCTATAATAAATAGATGTACTCCTTCACTAACATGTTCAATGAGAAGGTGTAGTGGAGAGTCTAATAAGCACCAAATTTTCGAAGTAGTGGTGAGCATGAATGTTATATCTACACAAACTTTAATGTGATATAATATTTATTTGTTGGTTCTCTTGGTAATCAAGTCACAGATACTGCTAATGCTACTCTAGTCTATAGTTTATATTCCTTACTGAAGAAGTTGCTCACTTACAGTCAGAGGTCAGTGAAAGTAATGTGAAATTCACCTCCCATCCAACTTCATGGACTCTCTGAAGTCTATCCACAGAGTCCTTGGAGATCCACGAACCTCATGTTAGGAACTTCTCTTCTAGTTTAAACATGTAATGAAGATATGAGGCTAAATTGGCCTCTACATAATTAATTTTAACAGACCATAGAGATCATCTAAATTTAATGTACTATTTTACAGCTGCTAAAATGTTGGCTCAGGTAGGGTAAGCAATTTCTTCAAGGTCATGCAATTGTTCAGCAGGAGAGTTGATACTTGAGCTGCCTTGTTTCCAGCAAAAACATCATTCCCCAGTGATCCATGCCTACTGCTTTTGTCATTTGTTTTTCTCACATACATTGTTGACCTTCCAAACACTGCAAGTTATTAGATACCAAATTCTTACTCAAAAAATGGGACTTGATCCTTTACCTCTGAACCTTAATTGATTGTATTTGAAGACTTTAAGGAACAAGAGACCAAGAACTAAATACAAGAACTATAAAGAAAGCATTAAGCTAAGAAATAGTGAGGAAAAGCAGGAGGGAGTGGTAAGGAGGTCCTATTTGACAGCTTCATTAGGGATCTGGAAGAGGGGAAGACAGCATGTTGGAGCTACCTGTGCATATTATTATTAAGTTGGAACAAATGGAAGCATTAGAGAAGGGATAGATAATATAAAATCACCCAGGGAGATTATGAGCAGGGGTAGGAGGTAAATGAAATTTTGAATTGAAAGCTAGCTGACAGCCTAACTCTGTCAACAATAGTGATGTCAGCTAAGTCACCAATATTGAATGATACCTTAAGAACCTCGCCACCCATAATGTGGTGGTTCATGGATCAACAATATCAGTACTGCCTGGAAGTTTATTAGAAATATGGAATCTCAAGCCCCACCCAGGCCTCAAAAATCAGAATTCACATTTTTAACTAAATCTCCAGATGATGCACTTTAAAGTTTGAGAAGCACTGCCTCAGAAAATCTGATGTCCAAGAAACTTGAGGATTGCCAAGAGTTATGGTTGTGCCACTGGTAGAAAGTTAAAGGTAAGGTTAGTTGAGATATGAAAGGAGGGAACTTCTTGATTTGAGTTTCTGGGAAAATAAATCAATATTCCCATGTCCCTTACTAAAACTGAAGGGATGCTAAATGGCTTTGATGGCCAGACTTTGCATAACATTTTAAGACAAAGTGCTGAGAAATTGAATAAATTTCCACAGTGTTAATATGATTTGCACAAATAATTAGTTTTGTTCTCCAAAGAAACTATTCTTTCTTGAAATTTGTTGAATCTGATGAAACAATAAATTGCCAATGAGAAATATCAATACCATGGATTACCATAAAAAACTAGGTTAATTTTCTAATTGCTCTCCTTGTTCTTTCCACTGTTATCTTAGCCCTCTGAGATTCTTATTACTTCCTTCTATCAGTTCTGTCCTCTATCCCCAAAACTAACTTCCCTCTTGTATTTCCTTGGATGACTGCCAACATTATCCATACATCCATCCACACATCTACCCACCCACTGACTCGCCTACCTACCCATCCATGCACCATACATCCACCATTCATCTATTCATCCATCTATCCACCCACCTGTCAATCCAGTGAATACCAAACAAGTCCTAAGCACAATTAAAATGTTGATATTCTGAAGTCAACTAAGCTATGGTCCCTCTTTTAAGAGACTTCTGGTCTCCCGAGATAGAAATTTCATGGAAATTCTTGGCTATTTGATATCACCCCCTCATTTCTCACAACTCTTCCCTGGATCTGATAATCCTGTCAATTCCAGCCCTACACCATCTCCTGATTTTGAAATTTTCATCTCCATGGCCTTTAAAAAATATGTATCCTCTTTTTCATTCTTGTCAATTCTCCTCGAAATATTATCTCTCCCTTCTTATCTAGTAACTCCAGTAGATTCTCAACCCTGCTTCTGCAGTTCCTTTGTAAGGCATGCATTTCACCATATTATTCCACTAATTAGAGATCTTCAGTGGCTCTCACTTCCTAAATGATAAAGCCCAAGCATCTTGGCATAGCATTCACTTTCCTTTTCTCTAGTGACTCCAATTCATGTTTCTAGATTTATTGCCTGCCATGATAATTTTCCATCCCTGACCACATCCAAGCATTCTAGTCATATTGTAATTCCATCATTCCTAGCATGTGTCACATTGCATCATATCCCTACATCTTTCATTTTGTTTTACACTTGGAAGGCTGTTTCTATTTACTTGATTTCTTAAGAACCATCTCTAGTGTCACCTCTTTTAAAAATGTAGTTAAGAAAACAAGAGTGTCAAAGGAGGGGTCCAACAGAAGAAGTTCTATTGTCTGAGTGTTTGTGTGCCCCTAAAATTCATGTTGAAATCCTAAATTCCAAGGTGATATATTAAGATGTGGGGCCTTTGGGAGGTAGCTAGGTCAAAAGGGCTCGACTCTCATAGGATTAGGGTCCTTATAAAAGAAATCTCTGAGAACTGGTATGCTCCCCTCAACCATATGAGGACCCATCTATAAGGTGTCATCTCTGAATCAGGAAATGGGCCCTCAACTGACACTGAATTTGCTGGTGCTCTGATCTTGAACTTCCCAGCCTCCTGAATAGACTAGAATACATACAGTTTGTTTTAAACTGTGAAATGGCATTCTGGTCAGGGGAACCTTCATGACAAAAGGCATCTCTCTTTTCTATGCTCTCACTGGGTTTTAAATCTGCCTTTACTATAAGATTTTCCATGTTAAAGATTGGTTGGTCCATGTTCCCAAGCAGACTGTGAGTACCTTGAGAATAAGAGCCACTTATTAATCCTAGTTTACCTCAATGACTAACATGTTGGATAATGGATAAATGTTTGTTGAACAAAATAATTATGCATCTGCTAGGCAGCTTCTGAGTTGGCCCCCAATGATGCCTGTCTCTTAATAGTAACTACCTCGTGTATTCTCCTTCCCTTGAATAACTTGCTTCTAACTAATAGAGTATGGCAACATTGAGGAGATATCACTTCTATGATTAGATTGCAAAAATTATGATTTTCATCTTGCTACTTGCTAGCAAACTCTTTTTAGCCTTCTCAGCTTGTATGTTTTGATGAAGTAAGCAGTTATGCTGGGGAGGCCCACATGGCAAGAAACTGAAGGCCGCCTCAGGCCAGCTGCCAATGAGGAACTGAGACCCTTAGGCCAACGACCCTGGAAAAACCTAATCCTGCCAATAACCACTGAGTGAGCTTGGAAGCAGATCCTTCCCCAATCTTCAAATGAGATTCCAGGTCTGAGTCAGTCCTTTGGTTGCAGCCTTGTGAGAGACCCTGGGGTGGAGGACCCACTTAACCATGCCCAAATTTCTGACATGGGAGATAATAACTGTAAGTTTTTTTAGGCCACTAAGTTTTGAAGAAATTTGTTATGCAGCAATAGATAACTAACAGAATGAGAGAACCAGTCTGGGTAGGTTGATAAATAAGTGACTCAAGGATATATCTGGATAATCTTGAATACCAGGTTAAATGTCAATACAAAGAAGGCTTTTTCAGGTGAGATTTATTTAATGACTCCTAACCCTGGATTTTTACACAGAGTACATCTGTGCTACAAACAATACTCCCTTGGAACAAAGGTCAAGATGATTCAAAGAGGAGTCTTCCACTTAGCCATGCTGTTATCTTTCTTTTCACTCTGGCAAGTGTTTTTAATATGAGGAGCCCAGTGCAGGCTGGGTTAGGTCATGGAGGCTTTGCAACTGCATCAGAAGTGAAAGAAATTACCAGACTGGGCAGGGCGCAGTGGCTCACGCCTGTAATCCCAGCACTTTGGGAGGCCAAGGTGGGTGGATCACAAGGTCAGGAGTTCAAGACCAGCCTGGCCAACATGGTGAAACCCTGTCTGTACTAAAAACACAAAAGTTAGCTGGGCATGGTGGTGGGCACCTGTAGTCCCAGTTACTTGGGAGGCTGAGGCAGGAGAATCGCTTGAACCCAGAAGGTGGAGGTTGCAGTGAGCTGAGATCCTACCACTGCACTCCAGCCTGGGTGACACAGCAAGACTGTCTCAAAAAATAAATACATACATACATACATACATACATACATACCAGACTGGCTACTGTGAGGAAGATAAGATATGTTAGCTCTGGCAGCTAGTACCTCCTAGGAGTTTTGTCTTATCTCTGATATCCTACTACACAGTTCTTACATATTTTTGCTATGCTTATTTTGCCTTAACTAGATTATGTGCCTGGCACACATTGAATATTTAGTTAATATTAGTTGAATGAATGGATGAATAAATGAATAGATGAACAAATTTTTGCTCCTTAAAATCAGGGTCACATTTTGGCTTCCTACTTCTCATGGTACTTAATACATCATTTGGCATATGGTAATTAATAAATTTCTGTTAATTGGTTGATGGGTAATAGAGAAATTTTTAAATGCCAGAAGTTATTGCATGAGAGAACATTTTAATTTCCCCATTAAGCCAAAAAGACTTCCTATGCTTTAAAATTTCCTTGAAATGAAAATTCGAGAAGCCCTGTCTAACACCCTAGGAAAAATTCCAACAATGGCATCCCATCTCTGTAAGAAAGTTTCACTAGTAGGACTTAACACATGAAAGTAGCATAGGCATTGTCATCATTGAGCTCCAGATAGGAACTAATGTTTACAAGGGAATTTTGAGGTATACTGACCCAGTGTAGATTACACTTTTGTCTACATCTGGTTGCCATGCAGATGTCTAAAATGGGAGAAGGATATTTAGCCTGAGTGAAGGAGTTCTGAGAAATGCAGAGCAAAATCAACCAACCAACCAACAAAAAAACACCCAGATTCTAAAAGTGTGGTGATTTGCTTATGTTTCACAAAGAAGGAAGACAAAACAAAACAAAACAAAAAAACTGTGACTCAGATCTCTGCTGTTGGGTAAGGGCCAATTAATATTGCAAGTCTTAAACCCAAAGGATTAACAAGGATCATATATATTAACAGAAGCAGTGCCAATAAAATAAACAGAAATGTAAATTAACGAAGGGAAAAATGAGGCTAAATACCAAGCAACATGAGTGGAAACACCTCTAGTGAGTTCTCTAGGCGAGAACTCAGCCAAAAAGATGCCACTAACATTGTATTCTCCAGCAATTGAAAAATCAGTAACAGCTTTAATTAAGCACCATAAGGAATGTGGGGCCTCCACAGTTCCTCAAACATTTATCCCTCAAGAGGCATACCAATTATGAGTTTACAATCTCAAAGACAAAATGATCAACTAAAGCCATTATTTTCTTTAGGAATTGCTTGACTATTTTTTTCCAGCTTTCCATAATTTGGTTATATGATAACCCATGAAACTGGGTTGGATACAGCAGATTAAGACAGACTGTAGATAAGAAAAAACACTTTTTTAAAAAAAACTTGTAATTCTAGAGTTTAGACTCCTGGGAATTTTAAGACCAGCACTTAAAACTAAATGTGTTGTGAAAGACTGAGAATTTAACAAGCACCACCTGTGAATAATTTCTCCTGTTGATATGTACACTGATGTATAAGACAATATTATTTTAAAGCACAAGAAATCTTTTTAGCTTAGTAAAATATCTGACTATTTTCTCATGTGATAACTTCTGGAAGTTGAAAACCTTCGTTGTCACCTGTTAGCTATCTCTCTTGAAAACACACGAATTACAATTTCCACGATGCTGTCAAAGGCACTTTTAATGCCCATTTGACCACCAGATGGCTACAGCTCATGCAAGAGGAAGATTTAGAGAATGTGTTATAAAGGTTGGCATGGGAGGGAAAAGGGAAAAGGATCCAGAGGGAGGTGTGATGAGTGGAACTGACAGTAGGATTACTCTAAAGTCCTTTAGAAATGGAAATCTCTGGAGTCAGCAGTTTCTGCACTCCATCAACTGCTAACAACACGATTTGCCCCAAGGGGCTCTTTGTGACCGGAGAGACAAACCTATGCATGTATTAAGAACAATATCCTGGGAAAAGTTCTCATTATAGGCTCCTGTCACTTACTCTGGCTGCTCTAGATTTCGGGAGTGAACATCAGTACCGAAGGTGCTTAAAATTAAAATTCAGGGCAGATGATGGCTGATGTTAGACTGCACCCAGCTCTTGCTGTCGAGTGACACAGACAGACTATACTTTGATGAATTGGTCATACCAAGGGAACAAACCCACCAGGGGAGCCTGCAGAGGGCTATATGCTTGTGGGAACTGCTAATCAGTGCTGCTCCTGTGAGGAGGCACTTCGAAGGCCCTCAACTTTAAATTACCTCCCCTGTGGCACTCTCAGACTTGAGAAAAAAATTATAACAAAAAGTTTCAGGAAATAAAAAGAAATATTTTATCCAGAATATGAAGAACACTTTCAACTTATTAATTGGAAGATGAATGATCCAATTTAAAAGTAGGCAAAAGATTTGAAATTAGCTATTTGTCCAGAAAAAGATACACAAATCGTCAATAGGCATATGAAAAGATTCTCAACATCATTAATCACAGGGAAAATACAAATCAAAACCACAATCAGATGCCACTTCACTCTCACTAGAATGGCTATAATCAGAAAGACAGATAACCTCAAATATTGGCAAGGATATGGAGAAATCGGGTTCACATATTGCTGGTAAGAATGTCAAATGGAAAACAATTGGCAGTTTCTTTTAAAAGAGTGACCATATGATCCAGCAATTTTACTCCTAGGTATCTACTTAAGAAAAATAAAACATAATATGTTCACATGCAGAGACTTGTACGTGAATGTTTAAGCAGTAGAAACAGTCACAAAAGACAGCTTTGCATGACCATTTCAAAATATGTCAAAGAAATATATTTTGGGGTGAAATAATTTCCTTCAGGATCTGCTATCTGTCATGAGATGCTATGCCAGAGTCAGGTTGGAACATAAGCCATATTTTACCTGGTGAATAAAAAATCTGTTTAATGAGATGTTATGGTTTGTAGGGTGTGACTTTACGTTGCCTTGCATGGCCATAAGCCGTGTTTATAATTTGGTATCTTATTGCCACAAAGAGCCTGCTTTTTCAATCTTATGATCTCTATTTTAATCTTAAGGCTGGTCAGTTGTGCCTAAACTTCAAAACAGAGTGTTTGTATGTTTATAGGAATGCAGGTTGGCAGGTGGGCAGAAAAGTGACGAGGGGGGGCGGGGTAGTCTTTGGTACCAGAACTTTTACTATTAGAATCAGTTTTCTGGTTAAAGGCATTTTACCTTTAAGAAAATGCAAATACCCCCAGGAGGAGTAGTACACAGCCTCCTCTGTCAGACTGTAGCACAGGGGTGTCAAATCTTTTGGTTTCCTTGGGTCACATTGAAAGAAGGAGAATTGTCTTGGGCCACATATTAAATACACTAACACTAATGATACCTGATGAGCTAAAAACAAAAATAAATCACAAAACATTTCCCACAACGTTTTAAGAAAGTTTACGAATTTGTGTTAGGCCACATTCAAAGCCATCCTGGGGTGCATATGTCCCATGGATTGCGGGTTGGACAAGCTTGCTCTAATGTGGCTTACTCTATCAGATCCACTTCTCAATGAAGGTTCTAATTGGAGAAGAATCAGTGCATCAAGGATATGATGTTGTAGGAAACAGGGGCTAAAAGAGGAGGTAGAATATCAAGGTCAAACATGATAAGCCTAAATTTTGCCATATCTAGAACTTTATATATTTCAGAGCGACAGGTAGCAAAAAAGGAGACTACACATCTTTTCCAAGACACGAGGCACACTGATGATATTTAACTTGAAGTCTGTTTGGAGAGCCTATTTCCTTGCTTGTTCTCTTCCTTCTCTCCATCATCATCATCATATTAATGGTGACTAAAAACTAAGACTTGAGTGCTTCCTATTCTTAGCACTTCATATGAATAAGTCATTTAACCCTCGTTAAACAAAAATTATAGGAGGCCATTGTTTTGGACTGAGCTCCTGCAGTAGGCCTCAACAGACCAGACTAAACCAAAATGAAGTCACTCATGCTAAATGTCACATAATCAAACTGAAGTTTTAAGGAAGGAGATAGATTCCAAAATAGACCAGTTTTTCCTGAAAACAGGAGATTCCAGTCCATCTGAGTCAGCCTAATAAGGAAGTCCCCTTTGCTTTAACCTTCCCATAAAAGTAACCTGAAGGTAACCAATCAGTTTTTAGAATTTTTTTTTCTTTTATTATTGAGACAGGGTCTCACTCTGTCACCCAGGCTGGGGTGCAGGGACACAATCATAGCTTACTACAGTCTCCAACTCTGGGGCTCAAGTAATCCTCTTGCCTCAGCCTCCTGAGTAGCTGGGACTACAGATGCATGCCACCAAGCCCGCCTAATTTTTAAACTTTTTGAGAGATGGTAGTCTCACTATGTTGCCCAGGCTGGTCTTGAACTCCTGGCCTCAAGAGATCCTCCAACCTTGACTTCCCAAAGTGCTGAGATTACAGGCATGAGCTACCATGCCCAGCAGGTTTTTGTTTTTCCGCCCAGTTGTTCTGTTTCCTTGTCACCACCTTACAAAATGCACTGTTCTGTCATTGCCCAATGGAGCTCTCATTCCATTTTGTAGAATGGAGGCTGCCCAGTTTCATGAATTGCAAATAAAAGTCAATTAGATCTATAACTAACTTTGTTTTAATTTTGTCTTTTGACACCCTCTTACGATTCAGTGGAGTAAGTACAATTATGCTCATTTTACAGATGAATAAAGCAAAGTACAGAAAGGCAGCATGCCCACCCTCACATGGCTGGAACGTGATATAGAAGATCCAACCCCAGGGAGCCTCACTCTAAACTTCATACCTCTAAACACCAGGCTTTCCTGCAGCTTAGCTTTTATTTCAAAAATAATAAAAACCCTCCACCTTAACATTATTTAGACATCACTTTCCTATAAATGCAACTATCTGGAATACAACAATCAAGCACTGGAAAAGACATGGGGAATTCAAACCAAAAGAATGTTTGAGTGTCAAGGAGACAGCATACAAGCTGAGCACCAAACCTTAGGCTAATGTTTCATGAGAGCCCATGAGGCCCTCACTTACAGCCTATTAACTTTTATCTTATAAATAATTCTAACAACCTCAGTTTGTTGTTACCTGGTTGGTAGGAGGTTATAAACTACAAATTAAAAGGAAATCAGGCAGTAGGGTATCTTATGAAGGGGCTGCTATTAGAAGGCACATTTAAAGCTAAAAGCTATGTCAAAGGGACAGTTTAACGTATGGCAGTCCTAAATTTTAGAAAATTGAAAGAAAAATAAAACAAAATCCCTGGAGAAAACAGGTAAAGTAAACAGCAAAAGCATTATGGACCCACTCAGAGAAAGAGTCAGAGCTTCCTCCTTAACCTTGAGTGGGCCTCACAATGATGGCTTAAGAGAGCATAGAAGGAAGCAATTGTGAAATAGGCATTAGAAAATCAATTGCTGGCCGGGTGCGGTGGCTCATGCCTGGAATCCCAGCACTTTGGGAGGCCGAGGTGGGCAGATCACCTGAGGTCAGGAGTTACAGACGATTCTGGTCAACATGGTGAAACCCTGTCTCTACTAAAAATACAAAAATTAGCCAGGCATGGTGGTGCATGCCTGTAGTCTCAGTTACCTGGGAGGCTGATGTGGGAGAATCGCTTGAATCAGGGAGGCATAGGTTGCAGTGAGCTGAGATTGTGCCACTGCACTCCAGCCTGGGTGATAGAGTGAGACTGTCTCAAAAAAGAAAAAAAGGAAAAGGAGAAGAAAATCAATTGCCATTAAAGCAATTGCTATAATAAAGTTCTAGAGTTTATAAATTGTAATCTTCCAGAATTAGGACAATTTAGTTTTGTAAAGAGCTAGACAAGTAAGTCCTCTATTCAATACATGCATTAGTGTCAACAGAGGTGAATTCTATGTGGTCCTTCAAAGCCCTGTCCCTTAAATGGCTTTTTGACCTTGTTTGGAAAGTCCACCTGGTGAACAGCAACTCAAGTGCACTGCCACCCAATCAGATGTGTCATTTATCATGAACCACCTCAGACCCCGGCCAGTGCAAATGGCTATGCAGGGATCTTGTCCAAGGAGCCAAATGGGGGTTGAAATCTAGTCTTCTCACAGAACCTTGAAACTTAGCACAAAGATGCCACTGACTGGGACAAAATGGCCCAAAAGGGATGCCTTTTGTAAGTGCACCACAGGCTAGTTTGAGGCTCAGAATTTTTTTTTTTGGAAGAAGTAACCAGGTAGGTCATAAAGAACAAACAAATAAAGTCATTATATGTGCTAAAGATATTCGAACTAAAATCCAAAGGCTGCCAAAATACATTTAACCAAATAATTCGACAGTTTTCCATTTTCATTTTAAAACGTCATTGCTCTCCTATAGCCCCATGTATATTCCAATAAATTCTACTTTTTCCCAAGCCAGTTTTTTTTTTTCATCTTCCTTCAGAAATCCAACCCAACCTTCTCCTTATAGGAATTTAAAAGCTTCCTTGACTTTATTCTCCCTGTTCTCTTTATTGTTCAGCTCTACCTCCTATCTCTCTCTCCCCAGGGTCACCCTCTGATTCTGAAGATCTTTAAACCCACATTTTGAAAACTTGCTTTAATCATTTACATAATAGAACTCTGTCCAATGACTGGAAAATAAAGCCTTTAAGAAATATATCATTCTGAAGACAGTTCCAGTCTACTAAATATTTAAGCTAGGAAAAAAGTCACTGCTAAAGGTGAACAAAAATAGAAGAACAGTTGCTTAGCCACATGACAGAGTTTTAACCTAACTATAAATTGTACCTATGGAGTTGAAGTCATGTCTTTAATTTCCAATAATGGTGGAGGAGAATACTTAATATTTAACAGTATATTATCTTATATATCCCAAGTGTTCTATGATAACAAACATATTGTGACAATCCAGTGCAAATGGGGAAAGGAGAAGAGATTGCATGACCTTCCAAATGTCTTGTTACTAGTCAGGTTGAGGATTCTGAGCAAACACACCAGCTGAGGGTGGTCTCATTATAGGTATTACAGGAGGATTGAAGGTAACCCAGGTAAAATTATGAAGAAAAATAATCACCAAGCTAAAAAGGCATTTGGATGTATTCTGTAGAACAGGAGTCTGCAAACTATAGCCTGTGGACCAAATCCTCTCAGCCACCTATGAGCTAAGAATGATTTTTACATATTTTAGTGGTTAAATAATATTTCATGATACCTGAAAATTATATAAAATTCAAATTTCAGTGTCTGTAAAGTTTTATTGGAGCACAGCCATGTTCATTCATTTAGCATCTCTGGTTGCTTTCATTACACAATGGCAGAGTTGAGTAGTTGCAATAGAGACAATATGACCCACAAAGCCTGAAATATTTACTATGTGGTCTTTCACAGGGAAAGTTTGCTGATTCCTGGTCCCATTAGAAAACCATCTCTTCCCCAAGTGGTCTGGTGGGATCGATTCCATTTCCATTTTAGAGGCAGGCCCTACTTGGCTTAAGCCAACCCACACCTCCTATTTCCCCTGCCCAGAGTAATTGGTTCAGTTTTGGGTGTGTGGCTTCCACCAGTCCAATCAGTGAGTAGTACAGCTGATTCTGAGAATGCTGGGACACAGGTTCTCTTTCTCTTCTGAATGGCCAATGTGAAGATGGAAAGGGATGCAGATATCAGGATTGAAACTCAAGGAGTAAGGCAAAGTGAAGAGATCTCAGAGAGATGAAACAGAGTCCTGATGCCTCTGGGACCTTCTTTAAACTACTTCTTCTGAAAATGGCCCTGGCATGCACTTTGTATATTATTATTATTATTATTTTTACTATGGGGAAAAAACACTTGTAATTTTAGCCATTTTAAAGTGTAAAGTTCAGGAGTGTTAAGTGTATTCACGTTGTTGCACAACAGATCTCCAGAACTTTCACTTTGCAAAAGTGAAAATTTATACCCATTAAACAACTGTCCTTCATCTGCTTCCCTCAGCTCCTGGTAACCACCATTCTGTTTTCACATCTATGAATGATACTTTAGATACCTAAGATGAGTGGAATCTACAGTATTTGTCCTTTGGAACTGGCTTATTTTACTTAGCATAATGTCATCAAGGTTCATCCTTGTTGTAGCATATAACAGTATTTCCATAGTTTTCCACTATATGTAAAGACCACATTTTGTTTATTCATCTGTCGATGGACATCTGGGTTGCTTCTACCTCTTGGCTATTGTGAATAACACTCCTATGAACAAGAGTATGCAAATACCTCTTTGAAACCTTGCTTTCAATTGTTTTGGATATATACACACTAGCGGGATTGTTGGATTGTATAGTAGTTATATTTTTAAGTTTTTGAGGACTTGCCATACTGTTTTCCACATTAGTTATACCACTTTACCTTCCCACCAACAGTGCATAAGGGTTCCAATTTCTCCACATTCTTGCCAACACTAGTTATTTCCTCTTTTTGTGAGAGTAGCTATCTTAATGTATGTGATATCTTTATGTAGTTTTGGTTTGCATTTCCCTGATGAATAGTGATGTTGACCATCCTTTCACATGCTTGTTGGTCATTTGTTTATCATCTTTGGAGAAATGTTTATTCAAGTTCCTTGCCCATTTTTAAATTGAGTTGTTTGACATTTTGCTGTTGAGTTGTAGATGTTCTTTATATATTCTGAATATTAACCTCATATCAGATATGATTTGCAAATATTTCCTCCCATTCCATAGGTTGCCTGATTTTCTTTCTGTTGATCATGTTTTATGATGCACGAAAGTTTTGAAATTTAATGTAGTCCCATTTGTCTATTTTTACCTCTGTTGCCTTATATTAGGCTTTTGGTGTCATATCCAAGAAATCATTGTCAAATCCAATATCATAAAGCTTTTCACCATGGTATCTTTTAAGACTTTTTCAGTTTGGCAGCCTTGTCAAAGATCATTTAATCATGTATGTGAAGGTATATTTCTGGTCTCTCTATTTTATTCTATTGGACTATATGTCTGTCTTTATGCCACTATCACATTGTTTCCATTATCAAAGCTTTTATAATATTTTTTGAAATCAGAAAATGTGAATCCTCCAACTTTGCTCTTCTTTTAAAAAATTGATTTGATTATTCAGGGTTCCTTGAGCTGCCATACAAAAATTAGGATAATGTTTTCCTCTTACTGGAAAAAAATTTCATTGTCTTTTTTACAGGAATTGTGTTGAATTTGTAGACTGCTTTGGGCAATATTGACATTTAACAATGTTAAGTCTTCCAATCCATTAGTATGGGATGTCTTTCCATTTATTTTTGTTGTCTTTACTTTCTTTCAGCAATGTTTTATAGTTTTCAGTGTATAAATCTTTCATCTCCTTGGTTAGGTTTATTCTGAAGTATTTTATTTTAGTGCTATTGTAAATGGAATTATTTTCTTAATTTCCTTTTTGATTATTCCTTTTTAGATGCAACTGATTTTTCTGTGTCCTGTAACTTTGCTGAATTTGTTTTAGCAGTTTGTGTGTGCGTGTGTGTGTGTGTGTGTGTGTGTGCATGTGTAATTTTTAGTGTTTTCTACATATAAACTCATGTCATCTGTGAATAGAGATAATTTTAGCTCTTCCTTTCCAATTTGGATGTTTTTTTTTCCCCTTGCCTAATTGCTCTGGCTAGGACTTCCAATGCTATGTTTAATAGAAGTGGTGAAAGTGGGTGTCCTTGCCGCCTTCCTAATCCTAGAGGAAAAACTCAGTTTTTCAGCATTGAGTATAATGTTAACTTTGGGCTTTTTATAGATAGCTTTTATTATTTTGAGGTAGTTTCCTTCTATTAGTTTGCTGAGTGTTTTTTCTTTTATTATGAAAGGTTGTTGAATCTTAACAAATGCTTTTTCTGCATTAATGTGCTGTTGAATTCAGTATTATTAGTATTTTTTTGAGGATTTTTGCATCAATGTTCATCAGTGTTATTGGGCTCCAGTTTTATTTTCTTATAATGTCTGTCTGACTTTGGTATCAACCAAAGGTTTTTTCCACGAATCTGTGTAACCTGGGGATCAGGAGATTCCCCTCTTGAGCCCATGCCACCAGGACCTTGGGTCCCAAGCACAGAGCTGTGCAGATTCTTGGCAGCCACTTGGCTGGAGACTGCCTAAAACTACCAATTTACCAGGGGTGGGGGGAGGTGGTGGCTATCATGTCTGTGGTTGCCTACTGCCTAAGACTATTGTGCTCCCACAGAGATGGGCAGCGGCCATCATTGTGGCTGCCTGCTGCCTAAGATGACTGACCTCCCAGGGGGAGGGGTGGCCACCATCACCGCAGCTCCAGTCTGCTGGTGCTGGGGAGACTGGATGGTTTGGACGAAGGAGGAATACCCCATAGCCCACACAGCAGCTGTGGCAGATCGTGGCCAGACTGCCTCTTTAGGCCAGACTCTGACCCATCTCTCCTCACTGGACGGGGCCTCCCTACAGGAATTTTAGCAACCCCAGCTAGGGGTTTAAAGATAGAACTCAAATCTCCCTGGAAAAGAGCCCCTGGGGGGAGGGGAGGCCACAGTCTCCAGGGATCAGCAGACTTAGTCTTTCCCCCTGCTGGCTCTGAGGAATCCAGGCACTCCAGATTAGTGGGAATCCCCCCATTGCAGCACACCTGCTCCACCAAAGGGCAGCCAGAGTGCTTCGTTAAGCGGGTCCTGGATCCTGTGCCTCCTGACTGGTTGAGAACCCCCAACAGGGGTCACCAGACACCTTATTCAGGGGCATTCCTGTTGGCATCATGTTGGTGCCCCTCTGAGACAGAGATCCCAGAGGAAGGAGCAGGCAGCCATCTTTGCTGTTCTGCAGCTTCCACTGGTGATACCTCCAGGTGCGGGAGGGACCCAGGCAAATAGGGTCTGGAGTGGATTCCCAGGGCAACCCTACAGAAGAGGGGCCTGACAGTTAAAAGAAAAACAAACAGAAAGCAACAACAACAGCATCAACAAAAAAGTCCCCACAAAAACCCCATGCAAAGGTCAGCAGCCTCAAAGATTGAAGCTAGATAAACTCATGAAGATAAGAATGAATCAACAAAAAAAACACTGAAAGCTCAAAAAGCCAGAGTGCCTCTTCTCCTCCAAATGATCGGAATACCTCTTCAGCAAGGGGACAGAACTGGGCGGGGGCTGAGATGGATGAATTCACAGAAGTAGGCTTCAGAAGGTGTGTAAAAATGAACTTTGCTGAGCTAAAGGAACATGTTCTAACCCAATACAAAGAAGCTAAGAATCATGATAAAACATTACAGGAGCCAGTAACCAGAATAACCAATTTAGAGAGGAACATGAATGACCTGATGGAGCTGAAAAACATAACACAAGAACTTCACAATGCAACCACAAGTATCAATAGCCAAATAGACCAAGCAGAGGAAAGAATTTCAGAGCATGAAGACTATCTTGCTGAAATAAGACAAGTCGACAAGATTAGGAAAAAAAAAAAATGAAAAGGAATGAATAAAACCTCTGAGCACTATGGGATTATGTAAACAGACTGAACCTATGACTGATTGAGTATCTGAAAAAGACGGGGGGAACGGAACCAAGCTGGAAAACATACTTCAGGATATCATCCAGGAGAACTTCCCCAACCTAGCAAGACAGGCCAACATTCAAATTCAGTAAATCTAGAGAACCCCAGTAAGATACTCCATGAGAAGATAAACCCCAAGACACATAATCATCAGATTCTCCAAGATCAAAATGAAGGAAAAATTGTTAAGGACAGTCAGAGAGAAAGGCCAGGTCACTTACATAGGGAAGCTCATCAGAATAACAACAGATCTCTCAGCAGGAACCCTGCAAGCCAGAAGAGATTGGGGGCCAATATTCAACATTCTTAAAGAAAAGAATTTCCAACCCAGAATTTCATATCTGGCCAAACTAAGCTTCATAAGTGAAGGAGAAATGAAATCCTTTTCAGATAAGCAAATGCTGAGGGAATTCATCACCACCAGGCCTGCCTTGCAAGAGCTCCTGAAAGAAGCACTAAATATGGAAAGGAAAAATCATCACAAGCCACTACAAAAACACACTGAAATACAAAGACCAATGACACTATGAAGCAACTACATCAACAAGTCTGCAAAATAACCAGCTAGCATCATGATGACAGTATTAAATTCACACATAACAATATTAACCTTAAATGTAAATGGCCTAACTGCTCCAATTAAAAGACACAGAATGTGAAGTTGGATAAAGAGTCAAGACCCATCAGTTTGCAATATTCAAGAGACCCATCTCACATGCAAAGACACACATAGGCTCAAAATAAAGGAATGGAAAAAAATTTACCAAGCAAATAGCAGAAAAAAGCAGGGGTTGCAATTCTAATTTCTGACAAAACAGACTTTAAACTAACAAAGATAAAAAAAGACAAAGGAGGGCATTATATAATGGTAAAAGGGTCAATTCAACAATGGGAGAAGTCTCCCACTATTGACTTCACCGCCAATATTAGACAGATCATCGAGACAGAAAATTAACAAGGATATTCAGGACTTGAACTCAGCTCTGGATCAAGTGGACCTAATAGATATCTACAGAACTCTCTACTCAAAAATAACAGAATATACATTCTTTTCAGTGCCACATGGCACTTACTCTAGAACAGATCACATAAAGGGAAGTAAAACACTCCTCAGGAAATGCAAAACAACTGAAATCATAGCACACTCTCAGATCACAGTGCCATCAAACTGGGACTCAAGATTAAGAAACTCACTCAAAACCACATAATTACATGAAAATCGAACAACCTGCTCCTGAATGACTCCTGAAAAAATAATGAAATTAAGGCAGAAATCAAGAAATTCTTTGAAACCAATGAGAAAAAAGAAACAACATACCAGAATCTCTGGGATGCAGCTAAAGCAGTGCTAAGTGGGAAATTTCTAGCACTAAATGGCCACATCGAAAAGCTAGAAAGATCTCAAATTGACTCCCTAACATCACAAATAAAATAACTAGAGAACCAAGAGCAAACAAACCCCAAAGTTAGTAGAAGACAAGAAATAACCAAGATCAGAGCAGAACTGAAGGAGATAGAGACATGAAAGCACATTTAAAAAAATCAATGAATTCAGGAGTTGGTTTTTTGAAAAAATTAATAAAATAGACTGCTAGCTAGACTAATAATAGAAGAATCAGATAAACACAATAAAAATAATAAAGGGGATATCACCACTGACCCCCAAAAATACAACCATCAGAGCATACTATAAATGCCTCTGTGCAAATAAACTAGAAAATCTAGACGAAATGGAAAAATTCCTGGACATATACACCCTCCCAAGACTGAATTAGGAAGAAGCTGAATCCCTGAATAGACCAATAACAAGTTCTGAAATTGAGGCAGTAATAAACAGCCTACCAACCAAAAAAGATAAAAATAAAAAAGCCCAGGGCCAGATGGATTTACAGCTGAATTCTACCCGAGGTACAAAGGGGAGCTAGTGTTATTTCTTTTGAAACTTGCAAACAGTTGAAAAGGAGGGACTCCTCCCTAACTCGTTTTATGAGACCAGTGTCCTCCTGATACCAAAACCTGGCAGAGATACAACAGAAAAGAAAAACTTCAGGCCAATATCCCTGATGAACATTGATGTAAAAATCCTCAATAATATACTGGCAAACCAAATCCCAGCAGCACATCAAAAAGCTTATCCACCACAATTAAGTTGGCTTAATCCCCAGGATGCAAGGCTAGTTCAACATATGCAAATCAATGAACATAATTCATCACATAAACTGAACTAAAGACAAAAATCACTCGATTATCTCAATAGACATGGAAAAGTCCTTCGATAAAATTCAACATCTCTTCATGTTAAAACCTCTCAATAAACTAGATATTGATGGAACATATCTCAAAATAATAAGAGCCATTTATGACAAACCTACAGCCAATATCACACTGAATGGGCCAAAGCTGGACGCATTCCCCTTGAAAACTGGCACAAGACAAGGATGCCCTCTCTCACCACTCCTATTCAACATAATATTGGAAGTTCTGGCCAGGGCAATCAGGCAAGAGAAAGAAATAAAGGGTATTCAAATAGGAAGAGAGGAAGTCAAACTGTCTCTGTAGATGACATGATCCCATATCTAGAAAACCCCATCATCTCAGCCTCAAAGCTTCTTAAGCTGATAAGCAACTTCATCAAAATCTCAGGATACAAAATCAATGTGGAAAAATAACAAGCATTCCTATACACCAACAATAGACAAGCAGAGAGCCAAATCATGAGTGAACTCCCATTCACGATTGCTACAAAGAGAATAAAACACCTAGGAATACAGCTAACAAGGGAAGTGAAGGACCTCTTCAAGGAGAACTAGAAATCACTGCTCAAAGAAATCAGAGAGGACACACACAAATGGAAAAACATTCCATGCTCATGGATAGGAAGAATCAATACCATGAAAATGGCCATACTGCCCAAAGTAATTTATATATTCAGTGCTATTCTCATTGAACTACCATTGACATTCTTCACAGAATTAGCAAAAACCACCTTAAAATTCATATGGAACCGAAAAGGAGCTCATATAGCCATGACAATCCTAAGCAAAAAGAACAAAGCTCGAGGTATCACTCTACCAGACTTCAAACTATATTGTAAGGCTATAGTAACCAAAACAGCATGGTACTGTATAAAAACAGACATATAGACCAATGGGACAGAATAGATATCTCAGAAATATGACTGCACATTTACAATTATCTGATCTTTGACAAATCTGACAAAAACAAGCAATGAGGAAGGAATTCCCTATTTAATAAACGGTGCTGGGAGAACTGGCTAGCCATATATAGAAAATTGAAACTGGACCCCTTCCTTATATCTTATACAAAAATTAACTCCAGATGGATTAGAGACTTAGATGTAAAACACAAAACTATAAAATCCCTGGAAGAAAATCTAGGCAATACCATTCAGGATGTAGGCACAGGCAAAAATTTCATGATGAAAACATCAAAAGCAATTGCAACAGAAACAAAAATTGATAAATAGGATCTAATTAAACTAAAGAGCTTCTGCACAGCAAAAGAAACTATCATCAGAGTGAACATACAACATATAGAATGGGAGAAAATTTTTGCAATCTATCCATCTGACAAAGGTCTCATATCCAGAATCTATAAGGAATTTAAACAAATTTACAAGAAAAAACAACCCTATTAAAAAGTGGGCAAAGGATATGAACAGACACTTTTCAACAGAAGACATTTATGTGGCCAAGAAATATATGAGAAAAAGTGAACATCACTGATCATCAGAGAAATGCAAATCAAAACCACAATAAGATATCATCTCATGCCAGTCAGAATGGCATATTAAAAAATCAAGAAACAACAGCTGCTGGCAAGGCTGTGGAGAAATAGGAATGCTTTCACACTTTTGGTGTTAATGTAAATTAGTTTCAACCATTGTGGAAGACAGTGGGGCAATTCCTCAAAAACTTAAAACCAGAAATACCGTTTGACTCAGCCATCCCATTACTGGGTATATACCCAAAGGAATATAGATCATTCTATTATAAAGTTACATTCATGCATATGTTCATTGCAGCAATATTTACAATAGAAAAGACATGGAATCAACCTAAATGCCCATCAGTGATAGACTGGATAAAGAAAATGTGGTACATATATACCACAGAATACTATGAAGCCATAAAAAGGAATGAGATCATGTCCTTTGCAGGGACATGGATGGAGCTCAAAGCCATTATCCTCAGCAAACTAATGCAAGAACAGAAAACTAAACACCACATGTTCTCACTTATCAGCAGGAGCTGAAAAATGAGAACACATGGACACAGGGAGAGGAACAACACACACTGGGGCCTGTAGTTAGGGGTTGTGGGGGGAGGGAGAGCATCAGGATAAATAGCTAATGCATGTGGGGCTTAAATACCTAGGTGATGGGTTGATAGGTGCAGTAAACGACCATGGCAGATGTTTACCTGTGTAATAAACCTACAAGTCCTACACATGTATCCCAGAACTTAAAAAATATGTTCATACCATACTATAGTCTATTGAATGTGTACTAACATTGTGCCTCAAAAAACAATGTACACACCTTAATTAAAAATACTTCATTGCTAAAAAGTGGCAACAATTGTCTGAGCCTTCAGCATATCATAATCTTTTTGCTAATGGAAGGTTTTGCCTCAGTGTTGATGGCTGCTGACTGTTCAGGGTGGTGGCTGCTGAAGGTGAGGTGGCTGTGGCAATTTCTGGATACAGTATTCTTTGTCACTTCCTTCTGGCCTATAAGTTATCTATTGGTAATTCCACTGATAACCTTATGGAAGCTGTTTTGTGTGTGATGAGCTATTTTTCTCTTGCTGCTTTCAAGACTCTTTGTCTTTGACTTTTGACAATTTGATTACAATGCATTTTCGTGTGGGTCTTTTTGAATTTATCCTGGTTGAAATTCTTTGAGCTTCTTGAATTTGTATGCCCATTTTTTTTTTTCCCTCAAGTTTGAAAGGTTTTTGGCCATTGTTGGTTCAAATAAGCACTTACTCCCTCTCTTTTCCTTCTGGGAGTCCCATCATGCATATAATGATCTGCCTGATAATGTCCATAAGTCCCTTAGGCTCTCTTCACTTTTATTTTTTTCTTTTTAATCCTCTGACTTTGTTACCTCTAATAATGACTTCTAATAATCTGTCTTCAAGTTTGTTGGTTTTTTTTTCTGTCAAATCCAGTCTTCTGTTGAAACCTCTTGAATTTTTTTCTGTTCTGTTTTTATATTTTTCAATTCCAGAATTTGTTTGGTTCTTCTTTATAGTTTGTGTCTCTTTGTTGATATGCTTATTTTGTTCATGCATCATTTTCCCGAATTTATTTAGTTATTTATCTGTGTTCCATTTTAGTTCATTGAGCATGTTTAGTACAGTTACTTTAAATTATTTGTGAGGGAGAATTGATCTGTGTTTCTTTAGGGTCAGTTTCTGGAGTTTTATTTTGGCACTTTGATTGGGCCAGGTTTCCCTCTCTCCTTGTATGCCTTGGAATTCATTGCTGCTGCTGTTGAGATTTGGGCATTTGAGAAACAACCACCTCTCCTAGTCTTTATAGACTGATTTTGTGCAGGGAAAAATTTTTACTGATTAGCTCCACTATAGATTCTAGGACCTCTCCAAACTTTTTCTAAGGATGTGCTGTCTTCTCTGCATGTGCGTCTATGCTTTTAAACATCTCCAATTTCCTAAGCAGCTTGTTGTTCCTATTTCTTCTCAGAAGCCTGTGAACCTTGCTTCTGCTGGTGTCTGCCTTTGGAACTGCAGCTATAACATGCCATGAAGATCATGTCTTGTTTTCAGCAGCTTCCAAACAAGGCCACCAGTGCTTCACCAAGTCCCGTCAGTGCTCTGAGTAATGTAACTCAGGAACCAGTTCCTTAGGCAGCCTCCAGACTAGACCACATGCTGGATGCATGGTCCGCTCTTTTGTTTTCATCCTAAAAGAGGATTCCTAAGGTGGGAGGTTTCCTGTTAGTTGCACTGTGCTAAATCAGATAGGGAGAGAAGCATGGATAACAGGTACGCAAAACTTTTTAAAACTTTCCTTTCCTTTTTGCTGGAATTCCTTCTTGGTTTTACATTGGTCTAGATGCTGTAACTTTTCAACTGGTCTTTAGAATTCTCACAAAGTTATTCTGGTCAATAACTTGGTAATTTTGTGGCTCTGTGGGAGAATGAGGAACTGAAGCTTCCTAGTCTGCCTTCTTGCTGACATTACCCCATTTTATGTATTTCTTATGTCTGGCATTATTTTATAACACTTTTAGATTTGCAGAAAAATCACAGAGCATTCCTGTATATTTGGCACTCAGTTTCCCCTGTTGGTAACATCTTACATTAGTATGGTACATTTGTCACAATTAATGAACCAATATTGATACATTATTATTAACTAAAGTCCATATTTTACTCAGATTTCTTTAGGTTTTACCTAATGTCCTTTATTTGTTCCAAAATTCCAACCAGTATACCATATTATATTGAGTTGTCATGTATCCTTAGGCTCCTTTTGGCTGTAACAGTTTTATCACTTATTTTTTAGGTACATAAACCAACAAATTATTTTTATCATTGAAGCCAAATTGATTTAGAATTTTTTGTTGCTTGTACCTCACAGGATTCCCAGATGATACAGATTTCTAGTCCAAACACATTGTTGTATAATGAGAAAAGTGAGGCCCACAGTGTCCTAGTGATAATCCACCATCACAGAGCTAACACTGAAAGAGCTGGGATTTTAGCCCAAGTGTTTTTACTCTAATATCTGTGCTTTGTTGTTCTATGCCACTTGTTGCTAAAATACACTGCAACCACACTATTTCCAGAAAGATAATTTTATTGCATCTTGAATTTCTGATAAACAGCCACACTAACATATGAATTGGTGACAAGGTTTTGATAAACGTTTAGTGTCTTATTATAAAATATAGGCTTTACCTGAATGCCTAAATTCTTATAATTTTTTTTATTTCCATAGGTTATTGGGGAACAGGTGGTGTTTAGTTACATGAGTAAGTTCTTTAGTGGTGTACCCTTCACCCAAGCAGTATACATTGTACCCTATTTGTAGTCTTTTATTCATCACCTGCTTCCCACCCTTTCCCCTGAGTCCCCAAAGTCCATTATGTCATTTTTATGCCTTGACATTCTCATAGCTTAGCTCCTACTTATGAGTGAGAATATATGATGTCTGGTTTTCCATTCCTGAGTTACTTCACTTAGAATAATAGTCTCCAGTCTCATCCAGGTCGCTGTGAATGCCATTAATTCATTCCTTTTTATGGCTGAGTAGTATTCCATCGTATGTATATATACCACAGTTTCTTTATCCACTTATTGATTGATGGGCATTTGGGTTGGTTCCACGTTTTTCCAATTGTGAATTGTGCTGCTATAAACATGACTTCTTTTCCTCTGGGTAGATACCCAGTAGTGGGACTGCTGGATCAAATGGTAGTTCTATTTTTAATTCCTTAAGGAATCTCCATACTGTTTTCCATAGTGGTTGTACTAGCTTATATTCCCACCAGCAGTGTAGAAATGTTCCCTGTTCACTACATCCATGTCAATATCTACTATGTTTTGGTTTTTTGATTATGGTCATTCTTGCAGGAGAAAGGTGGTATCACACTAAATGCCTAAATTCTTTTTTTTTTTTTTTTTTTTTTTTGGAGACAGAGTCTTACTCTGTCACCCAGGCTGAAATGCAGTGGCATGATCTCGGCTCACTGCAATCTCCGCCTCCCGGGTTCAAGCGATTCTTCTGCCTCAGCCTCCTGAGTAGCTGGGATTATAGGCATGCACTGCCACGCCTGGCTAATTTTTGTATTTTCAGTAGAGACGAGTTTTCACCATGTTGGTCAGGCTGGTCTCAAACCCCTGACCTCATGATCTGCCCGCCTCCACCTCCTAAAGTGCTGGGATTACAAGCGTGAGCCACCGTGCCGGGCTAATGCCTAAATTCTTCTAATGACATTTCTACATCAGTAGTTTAAGAAGAGATACTCACTGATTTGTGTATCAGCATTTTCCCTCATGGCCCACTGGATATAAGGCTTCAGAAACAGGTTTATTCATCCATCCATCCATTCATCCATCCATCTACTGATACAAACATACATCTAAACATCTATTCAACAAATACTTATTAACTGCATACTATTTCCCAGACAATATTCTAGGCAGTACAAACTAATTTTTGTTGATCTCCTTTATCTCCTGTAGAAGAATAGTCATGAGTCTCCAGTAATTTCTGGGGCAAAACCAAATGGTACCAACATATTGAACTCATTAATCCTTTACCCTTTTGGGGGTTTTATGTAGGAATGTGGGCTTGATAATGTGGGAAACTGAAGTTTAAATGTTGAGCTAAAAAACAAAACAAAACAAAAAACCAGCTGAGCAACTTCCCATGAGCTTGGAGCAAAAGAGGAGAATGGTGTTATAGAAGCTGAGAGAACAATCTAGAACAGAATATCACCAAAAATGAGTTGAGGACATTTACACAGCAGCCTTATAAAATTCCACAATGATAATAAGCAAAATTTTTCCAAAACACTATGGATAATTAACTTTTTGAAAGTACAATGGGGTTGTTTTTCTGTCGACCATTAGTAAGAGCAACTTGCTATGTAATTTTCACCTTCCTAATAATTATTTGCACTTGCATTAAGCATTCCATTGTGACTGGGCTGCCCCCTGCTATCACTTCCTGTCCTCTGTACCCCTCCCACAAAGTGCTGGTTAGAGGGGGAGAGCAGCTGCAAACTCTGTGATTGATAAGCAGACCTCCTCCCTGTGAACACCCACCAAAAGGAAGGGAGGAGTCATGGCATTTTCATATTAAAAGTTGTACTTCTCTGGTGAATTTTGACATTGTTCCTAGAATGACCTTTAAGGTAGGTCATAGGTGTCAGAGCTAGGCAAGAAATGCATGCTGATAGAAGACACATCATAGAGCTTTCTGGCAACAAGTAGGACAAACTGGGGTTCTCTGAGGTCCATTTTTAGCTCCCTGCAACCTCAGAAAAGTCATTTTACTGATCTCTGCTCTAGTTTCTTTCAAACATAAAACACATGTCAGCTCCTCATTTCATGGGAGGGTTTTGAAAATTTATCAGTTTGTGAATTAAAAATATAAGTATGGGCTCAAATGGATGATGTTTTAGAGTAGGGATTGGCAAAGTACTATATAGCCCATGGGTCACATCCAGCCCCCAGTCTGTTTTTGTAAATAAAGTTTTATTGGAACACAACCGTGTCCATTTATTTGCATGTTTCCTATGACTGCTTTAACACTACCATGGCAGACTTGTACTGTTGAGTCATAACAGAGACCACATGGCCTCCAAAGCCTAAAATATTTACTATGTGGCCATTTACAGAAAAGGTTTGCTGATCTGGCTTAGAGGATTACCTTGGGGGTGGGGGAAGAAAAGTATGTATCTTTTTGTGAGAAAACCTATCCTTGACAGGGCATGGAGATTGCTTTCTGAGGGAGTCAACAGCTAAAAGCAATCATTCCTCCTTGCTAAGCCTTTATTGAGAAGGTCATGTGAGAAATGATTTTTAAAAAAGAGTCAAGAGGTAAGGTTGGGAGGTAATGGCTAAAGGCTAATGAGTTTTTAACAGACATGACCTTCTAAGAAACATGAATGACCAAGGAACCCTGCCATATCCTTTCTTACTTGTGTTACTTCCCTGTATTAGCCAACCACTTACACTGAAAACGGTGACATAGAAAAAGATAGGGCTGCCCACTGTTCTTTTCCTTTCAGTTTTCCCTTATTCACAGCGAGTCAAAGGGAGGGAGTGTTAGTAGGATGTGCTCATATTAAGAAGTACAGTCAAAACAATTGAGTTAGTTGTGTGCAGCATTTCTACTGTTCTGATTAGAATGAAAGACATATGCATGTATAAGCTATGAAATACAAATTGTATAATTTCAGTGATTCTTCAGACAAGTTAATGCTCTTATATTTTCATCTGCAACTTTCATCATACAAAGATGATCAGTAAAATTCCTGCTAATAATTTAAAATTTTCATTTGTCTTATTATGAAATGTCATTAAATAGGCTGGGTGCAGTGGTTCACGCCTATAATCCCAGCACTTTGGGAGGCTGAGGAGAGTAGATCACAAGGTCAAGGTTCACCATCCTTGCCAACATGGTGAAACCCCATCTCTACTAAAAATACAAAAATTAGCTGGGCGTGGTAGCGCGCACCTGTAATCCCAGCTACTCAGGAGTCTGAGGCAGAAGAATCTCTTGAACCCAGGAGGCAGAGGTTGCAGTGAGCTGAGATTGTGCCATTGTACTCCAGCCTGGCGACAGAGAGAGACTCCGTCTTAAAAGTCATTAAACAGGAAATAAAAAACTCTATGACATGTTGACAGAGAGACCACAGACGAAGGGGAAAAGCTTTACATTTTCATACCTTTTCCAGCAATTTTATCCTGCTTTTTGAACAAGGGACCTGCATTTTCATTTTGCAACAGTCCTAAACATTATGGAGCCAGCCCCATGTGCTCAGCAGCACCCTTTAAGATCAGAAAGCATTTTTGAGTTTCTCTCAGCCTTCCCAACCTGAATACCTAATACCAAACCTGTGTTTCTGGAGCGGCCGGATGGCATGCTCCGTGCAGCAAATATGTGACATGGCTACTCTTGACTCAGATTGATTTGAGTGTTCACTGGCATCAAGAGTAGTGTGATCTCTCATCATCCTTGCAATTGAAGGGGCTCTTCACCAGAAACTGGCCATTGATAACAAGGCTTTATTCAAGCTTTGAGAGGAGCTACAGAATAAGGGCTTGGCAGGAACTGCAGTTTCCCACCTTTTGGTGGACCACAATATGGCACTTCTGTCACCAGCCCTCCTGTCTCAGTTGCTCTCCTTTTTTTCTTTTTCTTTTTCTTTTTCTTTTCTTTTTTTTTTTTTTTGAGATGGAGTTTTACTCTTGTTGCCCAGGCTGGAGTGCAATGGCACATTCTTGGTTCACTGCAACCTCTGCCTTCCAGGTTCAAGCAATTCTCCTGCCTCAGCCTCCCAAGTAGTTGGGATTATAGGCATGCGCCACCATGCCTGGCTAATTTTGTATTTTTGGTAGAGACAGGGTTTCTCCATGTTGATCAGGCTGGTCTCGAACCCCTGACCTCAGGTGATCCGCCCACCTTGGCCTCCCAAAGTGCTGAGATTACAGGTGTGAGACACCGTGCCCGGCCCTGCTCTCCTTTTATGCTGGAGTACAGACAATACTGAAAAGACACCTGCCACCAAGGTGATTCCATGCCCTCTTAAGTTCAGCCAATTTACTTGGCAGCAACACCCATACCCCCACGTGGCATTTGGCACAGGCCAGAATTTCTGCCTGTGCCCCAGCCTTAGGCAATACCATCAAAATTGCTCTCTGCAAGGGTTGGCTCAATCTAGAAAGAAGAGGTCCAGAGGCCACTCAAAAAAATCAAGGGTGGCAGGCAGCCCCAAGCTAGTATTTCAATTACAGGCTGTGATGGAAACCTGGTCCTCCAGGTGTTTCTCCTTTGCACAGGTTGGCCATCCCTGTGATACCGAATGGACTTTGTGACCCACCTCCTGTACATCCCTAGGGGCTATATACAGCACAGGAGAAGAAAGAGGCGACCCAGTGCACTAGCTAACCTGCTGTCCACAGCTTGGCCTGAATATGCATGTCCCAACTCTGTTGTAGTCAAGTGGCCCAAGGAACTTCAGATAATTACAATCCCTCCAGATACTTTGGCTTGCTGGACAAATAAGGAGAGAAACTCAGGGATTTGTCCTAGAGTGAAGGCCAGATTAAGTGAGCCAGCAAAGTTTCAAGAAGAAATGCACAGGGAAAATGAAACAGCCTCTGATACAGGAGAAGTTTGCCTAGCACAGCTCTTTGTGCCATATGCCAAATTAGATCTGGAATGATAGAGTCATTTCAGAGCTTTCCTGTTAAAATCCCTTCCATCAACTCTGCAAACTTACCTTCCAGCTGGGAGCAGTGATTATTAACTCAGCAGATAGGTGCTTTGTCAGATTCAAAAGAAAACAAATCTGCTCCAATGAAGAGAATAAACAGCCCCTAATGTTCAGCCCTTGAAGCTTTTGTATTGACAGGGCATAATTAACTTTCATTTCATGTAATGATACTATTATATTGACTTTGTTCCCCCCATTCCAGAATTATAATATACTTTCCTCCCCTTGACTGGATGCTTGGGATCTAGGAACTCATTGAACCAAATGACATTTGCTCTTGCCATGAGGCAAGTATTTGATTTTTATGCAGAACCCATCATGTGTACTCAAAAGCAACATATTTTATTTAAGAATTGTTCATCAAAAACACACACACAAAATGAGGCAAACTGCCTGTCTTCTAACATATTGCTAGTTCTTAACTCTTTGGATACTTATTAACCTCACAGAATAACAGAGTAACCTATCACCAAGAGATTTATCTTATTTCCTTCATGGGCACAACTGTTAATTTCCACAGAGACCTGCAGCATTTTATTAGCAGAGACAAAAGATAACAACTTGTGTAATCTCGCAGATCAATTTGTCCTTTGTTGGGTGTGTATTAAAATGTAGTCTTGATAAAGTAGGAAATTGGTGTCTGCTTCAAATATAAAAATATCACAGGAGATGATGGGCACAACCACAATATCCACATCCCAACTTTACACCTTAACTCTTCTTGACATTTAAAAAAATTTTTAGAGAAGAAAAAGTTTAAGGGAATTCACCACAGAATAACAGATAAAGGGACTCCACAGAATAACAGTAAAAGTCTCATGAAATCTTGTAGTAAAAATCAAGAAATAAAATATCCAAAGAATAGCCCTAGAACTACCAAATAATATTTGAAGATAACCTATTAGACTGGGTAAATACTTTGAGGCTCACACAAAAGAACGAGGTAAGCCTTTTCTGTTTCTAATTTCCATGATGACAGAATCCTATCATGTTGACTTGACTGTCTTCTGCTGTGGTTGATAAGAAAGGGCACACAAATTATTTGTATTTATTCAGATTATTATTTTCTGGAGACAGATAAGCCAAAAATACCTTTCACATTGACCATGGAATAGATTGACGGATGAGAATGACTAAACTACTCCCAAGTTGAGCCAAGCCCATACTGGAGAACAAAGTGGAAGTTTCCACATCTCATTACTAATTTCCACTCTTCAGGATTCAGAGTTGAATTATTCTGCATTAAGGAGATAGTACTCAGTTTAATTGCCCACCATGGGAATTGCTGGTAGAATAATAGAATAGCATGTCTTGTCCAATCCTCATGCAGGGCTACTTTTTGTGCACACAGAATGAAGGTGGCCAGGAAGCCAGCAGGCCAACAACAACAAAAAGCCTCTCAAATTTAGAACTTGAAAAATCAGGCCATGTGCTTCGGAACTGACCCTCCAGTCTCCTCTCCAACCCTCATCTCTATCCTCAGACTCTAACTTGGCTCATCATAATAATCTATTTTGCCAGCTAGTATTGTAATATTCATTTTGCTCGTGTTTTAATTTTTTCCTGTAATTTACAAAACCAAAGTTCCAGATTTATTGAATCATGGTACTTTTGCATTAACTCTCCCTACCTTCACAATCAAACAAGCATATTTTCACCCAATTTAACTAAAAAATGGTGTTCCTCATTCTCTGACTTTTAAACATGTAAAGTATTTTAAAAATACCTTATCTTGTATTGTCCAAACCAGAACACTTTGAGAGCAAAAGGAGGTGCTGTCTGTAATTACTTCAGAATGACACCCATAAACCAGGACTCTCCTGGGTGAATGTGATTGTATAAGTCACTCATCTATAGTCTATATCTGTATCTAATCATCTATACCCGTATCCATATCTATAGCTCTATCATCTATATCTATAGTCTATATCATCTGTATATCTATACCCATCTATATCTGTATTAATACATCAATATCTATATTCTATATCTATGTATATCCACATCTATGTCTGTATCTGTATCTATGATTGGCTCTATAATATATCTACATCCCTTTCCATCTATACCTACCTCTAAAGTTATTATTAATTGATGCTGTTATTATAACAATCACCTTAGAGTATCTCACTTTCTCTGTTTCTCTTCATCTCTCCATCTTTCATCCATTTCTCATTGGGACACTCTTTCTCATGACTCTTTCCTTTTCCTTGTAGTTTCTTTCTATCTGTCTTCCTCCCTTCCCCTGCTCTGCTGTCTCTTAACTGGTAATAATAAGGAACTGAGAAATTTTAAATTTGCATCTATCATATTTCTTAAACAATGTTTTCTGTTCCTTAAAACTGCATTTCATATTTCTCCAAGAATATCAACAAAAGTTTTTCTTTCTCACAGGCTGAGTCTCAGTTTTACCATCCAGAAAAATGGAGTTAATCATTTCTGTGTTGAAGTCAAACAAATGAGATCATGTGTTGACAAGTGCTTTACAGCAGCAACCATAGCTGTTCATTAGAATTACCTGGGGAGCTCCTGAAACTCACTATTCCCAGGCTCGACCCTAGACCCAGGCATCAGGATTTTTTACTGATCCTCAGTCTATTCCAATGTGTGGCCAAGGTTGAGAACCATTAGTTTGTAGCCTATACGGTATTATAAAACATATATTAGCATGTGTGTATTGCATCCTTCATTTAACCTCGTGAATCAGTAACTCTATAGAAAACAGGTTACCCAGCCCTACCCTAAAAAATTGGGTATGGAAGAGGGAAGATGAAACTTGAGCACATTTTGAACTCTCCTGGGCCATGTCCTGAAAGACTCATTATGTTAAAATTATCTCATTATTTAGTTGTTAGACTCTAACTTTGAACACATAAAAGCCAACTTCCTCCCATAGCTTTGTCTGTCACTCGGAATACTTGTACTTCCATCAAAAACAATTGTTTGATGTGGGTTATTGTTTACATACTAAGATGAGATAAAAAAAAAATCTAAATTTCTCTTTCAAAAATATGCAAGAGAGTGAAAAATTAAATGCAAAGGTGCTAATTACTAACCATAGATTAATTTTCAAATTGTCCCTTTAACTTCTAAAACTAATGAGTACAGAAATATTCCACACTGCAAACCTGGGCTCCCGAGAACTCTGATAATTAGAGTACTTCTTTGTAATAAACATTACCCAGTAAGTTAAAAAAAAAAAAAAAGGAAAGAAAAATAATGATTGTCATTATTTATAAAACTCATTAGTGATAAAGAACAAACACTTTCAGAAGAAATACTGTTCTTGACATCTTAAAACTTTCTCTGAGAGGACTGTAGAAACTTACTTTTCAAGTAAAATGAAATCGCATGGATTTGGAAAAATGACACTGGTGACTTTGGTTTTAAAACTTGCCATTTAGTAATCAGTGCAGGTTTCTCTATTAAGCTGCTGATTTGCTCTTATGTTTTAACAGTGGGCATTAGGCCAGTGTAAATGTTACACTGACACCCAGTCTGGCTCTTAAAAATGTCAGTGATGGTAATGGTAATGCATGAAGGCAGAGCTAGCTAACGTTCCCAGAACCTCTAACCAGTTGGCCTCAGTTTGGGTTTCCACCTATTGATCGAATGACCTGGAATGTATGGGAACCCAAATCCAACCAGAGGAAAATAAACATCTGTTTTAATCAGAGAAGTCTGATGCATACCTTCATAAACCCATAAATCCATGTCTTTTAAAAACTATATTTCTTCAGCCACAAATTTTTATTGTTTTGAGTCAAAGCATCTAGGTCACCTTAACTAAGCCAATTGCACACAGTCATAGCCCTGTTACAAAATAGATGGTACAATATAATATTAAAAATTACCATCTTCCTAGCAGCCTAAGGGACTTGGACAAATGGTATGAAATTATGAATTCAAAATCTGGGGTTTGAGCCAAACTATTGGCCTTTCTTCTAATCTTTGAGGTTTCTGGGAGGCTCTGCTCCCACTGCCATTTCTATGATAATATCTCTGTGAGCTCATCCTTAGGAAAGCCTTGGAGAGCCAGGGGGCCACTTTCCAGTCATGTTCAAGGGCATCCTGGATCTTCCTGGGATGGACCCAGGAGTCAAGTACCTCAGAAACAAACTGTGCTCTGAAGGGATGGGAGTCCTGTCCCCTGTGCAGCAATTCTAGGGAAGGAGAGAGATTTGGGCTTCAGAGACTGAGAAACTGTCCACAACATTCACATGTGTTGTCCCTGTTGCTATTTTTCAATAATCCTCACTTGTATGTGGTGGTGGTGGTGGTGGGCAGGGGTTGGTACAAAAGACCAAATCCCCTAGAAACAACCTTGGCAGATAGTTTTTATAAAAATGACCCCTCACCTCACGGTGATCCTGTGTTTGACTAATCAGTCCATAATCAACTTGGCTGGAACAAAGGACATAGCATGTGGTTGTGAAATAATTTTTTTCTGGCCTCCAATCTCTGCTCTATTATTATCAGGCTAGAACCAACCATGCTTCCTGATTTCAAATCTGTTTCATGAATGTCTTATAATTAAGGATATTTTGCTCAGGTTGGAGAAAAAGGACAGTATGGACCCTTGCCATTTTGAGAAATATAAATGCTCTTTTCACACACACACACACAAAACCAAAAAACAAAAAACAAGACCACTCTGCAGCCACTCCAAAAATCAGTTTGGTGGTTCCTCAAAAAGTTAAACACAGACTTTAATTTTGACCTGGCAATTCCATATGTTCCAGCAACTCCACGCCTAGGTATGTGTGCCCAGAAGAAGTGAAAGCAGAGACTCAAATAGATGCTTGTACACAAATGTTCATAAAAATACCAGTAACAATAGGCAAAAGGTGGAAACAACCCAAATGCCCATTAACAGATGAATGAATGAACAAAATGTCCACACAAGGGAACATTAAAAAGGAAAAATAAAAAAGGACAGAATTCTGACATGCCTGAAAATGTTATGCTAAGTGAACGAAGACAAAAAGATATATAATTTCACTTATATGAGGTCCCTAGAGCAGATAAACTTATAGAGACAGAAAGTAGAATAGATGTCACCGTGGGGTAAGTGGAGGGAGGAACTGGCAGTTATTGTTTAATGGGTACAAAGTTTCTTTTGGGTATCATGAAAAAGTTCTGGAAATGGATAGTAGTGAATGGTTGCACAACATTGTGGATGTAGTTAATGCCACTGAATTGTACACCTAAAAATGGTTAAAATGGTAAATTTCATGTTATCTTTCTATACCACAATTAACAAAAAACCAGAGCACCACAAAAATCCAAATCTTAAGCCAATGTTAGTGTGAGAAATTTACGATAAAACAGATAATGTATATTATCCTTTTAGCTGATTTTTAAAAAATTACAGATGAGAAAGTAACATTCCTGTCTTGACCACTCCTAAAAAGCCTTGTAAATGAAATTCTTGCATGTCCGACTTTGGTTGTTAGTCTCAGACAATGAATACAACTTGGCCTAATATTGAACGGTGGTAACTTTTGTTCTGAGTCAGGCTTACCATGCTACACAGTGAATTGTCACTCGAAGATGGTGCCTGTCCAAGAATGAAGCAACCCAACATCACAATATATAGAAATACAAGTGTATAGAAATAAATATAGAAATATATAGAAATATAAGCAGTTGGTTTAGGAGATCCAGCTGCTTTAGTCATGGCCTCCAAATGCCTATGAGTGCCTAATTTAAGTATATTCATTCTCATAAAGATAAAGAAGTCCATTGGCCAAGGATCCTATTGTTCATGCCATCTGTTGAACCTACTTGATGAAGTAGTCTCGCCCATCTCGGTTTGCCGTCATCTCCCATCCATAGGGGGGCACCTGGTTCAAGCCCCAGGGTCCTGAGGGAGGTGGCCAGCCTGAAGACTTCGTCCTGTGGCTGGAAAAGAAGAAAAAAGCATCATTACACCTGACTCCTGAACATTCCTTCTGAGACAAACTCTGAAAGGAGAATGTGACTTGCTCCTCTTAAATTGGGCAAACCCCCAATTTAAGTTGCAACAAAAATCGACAAATTATCTTTTACAATTTCTAGTTTACAACTTAAATTCAATTCAGGAGCAAAATGAAAGGGTAGGTTCTGGAGAATTTTCTAGGTGCCTGCCTTTCCAACATCAAGAAGAAAGAGGAAGTAACTCCACGTGACAAGCAATAGCAATGGGTAGCCTTGTAGTCACAGTCTAACCAGAGGCCTGAGCCCAGTTTCTGAAGCATTACTGAATCCTGGCTAAGCCTCCTCAGTCCAGGACCTGCAGAAATTCCTCCTTGCCCTCATGAATGCCCAAGACTTCCTCAGACCTTAACCATACTTTGGAAGGAAGTAAACGATGCCATTTTAGGATGGCTCAACATCCCTCATCACTTGGTCCTTTCACTCCAGATGAAGTTACTCACTGCATAGCCTGTAAAAGCCTTTGGGTGGTTCCAAATCCCAGGCTGGCACCACCGAAGCTGGTGGCAGGGAGCAGTGATGATGCTTTCAGGAACTCACAGTCTCAGCTACCCGTGAGCCCTTTGCAAAGAGGAAACAGCGCCCCCTGCGGTCAGATGACCACAGAGCAGGCACCCTTCCCCCAGCCTGGTGCCCGCTCAGGCTAGTGAGTGTGGCAGGGGCTAACACAGCTGGGAACTCTCACACTAGGTGCACCCTAAACAACCTCATGTGGTGGCTCTCCCGCAGCAAACATCCAAAGCAGGGGTCTCGGCCTTTCAGACTTTCAATTCCCCAGGATACTGGGCAACTCATCCCTCTCCAGCCCAGCCCAGCCCTTCCAGCACCTCTCAAGTGAAACAAGCCTATTTCCTGCATGTTTTCCGCAGATGAACTATTTTGTATAATTTTAACCATCTCCATTACTTTTCCTTAACTTCCTTTCCGTTTTCCTACAGCCTTTATAAAGGATGTAGGAACAGTTTGTTTTTGTTGGAAAAAGTGTTCACAAATTTAATACTGGTCTGGTAAATGTAGAATGCCACCATAGGATTATTTGTGGCCCATTGACTACTAAAAGACATGGGAAGCATTTTGTTCCTCTTCTTTGTGCAAAAGTCAGCAGTGGCAATTTCCTCTGGTGGTTTTTGTTTTTGTTTTTTTGTTTTTTAAATATGCTGCTTCCCTGCAGTGAGAGAACACATGAATTTGCTACCCTGAGGTACTATTAAAAAAACACACACACACACACACAAAAACCCCAAGAAAACCCCACCAATTTCTCTACACTAGTAGAGAAAGCATTTGGAATGCTTTGTAAGGTGGTATCAAGAAAACAAGTTCTTGCAGGTATGAACACAGTCTATTCTATTATTAAAAACGTTTCCAAAAGCAATAGTACAGTTAGAGATGGCACAAAGAATATCCTTGTGAGTGAAAAGAGGCCTATGTAGAGAATGCAACAATTTATTCTGGCTTACTCAATTATGTACGGTATCAGAAAGTTTATCTTCCCCAGAGGAGGCTTATTAAAAACAAACTGTCTTTCCTTTCCTTTCCTTTCCCTTTTCCTTTTCCTTTTCTTTCCATTCTTCTTCCCCTCCATGAAATCTTAATCACTAAAGGAAAGACACAGGCTTCCTAATATAATTTACATGTAAAATACAGCATTATAATAATGAGTTGGAGGAAGCCTGAATTTTATTATAAACTACGTTGTCCTGTACAGTATGTTCAGGAAGCAGCTAACAACCATTTAGCAAGATATTTTCAAATAAAGCCTCTTGTCATAAAATACCAAATGAAGTGCCAATACTGGAAAACTCTACAAATGCGAATCAAGTGACTCTAGCTCAAGGAGCATCCCCTGATACAAAACAAATAATTGAATAATTAAGATCAAATATGGCTACATGTCTGTTAATGTGTTGACAAAAAAATACATGGATCTGAAAGGCCTTAGTATGATTTAGCAAATTAAAAGTGCAAGTGGAAGGAAAAAAACACCCTTTGTAAGTATTTATCCATAAAAACCTTGAGAAAAGTTAACGACACAGGTCGTAATTGCAGAGGGATTTGGCTCTGGCTCCTATGCAGTGTGATGACTACAAGTCCAGCCCTGACAACAGCCAGTATGAGGATTTCAGGCAGTCATAATCCAGGGTTTTATGTACTTCCCAAATTGAGCTGAAAAGAAGCACCTGGCAGCACTTGTTAAATATACAGATTACCAGGTCCCAGAAATGATGATTATGAATCAGCAGGTCTGGAATAGAACAAGAAATCCATGAATAGGCGTAAATGCATTGAAACAAGTAATTCAGATGATTCTTGTCTTCAGGTAAGGTTGCCAGATTTAGCAAAAAAGCAAAGTCAAAAATACCCACTTAAATTGAATTTCAAATAAACAATGAATAATCTTTAGTATAAATGTTAGTATAATTTTATTGAAATATATAGGATATACTTATACCAAAAAGTAATGTTATTATTTATTGAAAATTTACATTGAAGGAGGCATTCTGTATTTTTTAACTGGCAAGCTTGGGTTTGGGAAATACTAGTGTTTGCTACCCCAAGCTTAGGCTGAGATCTGGTAGCATGGGTACTACCTCATTGTTTGTTAGAAATGCAGAATCTGCATTTTCTTGAGATCCCCATGTAATTTACAAACCTTGGAAAGTTTGTGAGGCATCACCCAAATCAGTGGTTTCCAATGTGATGCCTTACTGCACATTGGAATCCCCCGTGGAGGAACTTGTAAACTACAGATGCTTGGAACCAAAGCCAACCCAAGCCATTGAAGTTGGAATATCTGGGGATAGGGCCTAGGCATTGGTATTTTATACTACCCAGGTCAGCCAAAGTGGCGACCCACTGCTCCAAGTAACTCTTCTTCTTCTTCTTCTTCTTTTTTTTTTTTTTTTAATTAGCTGATAAGGTAGGAGAGAAAGGGTGTGGTGATCAAGAGGAGATATGCTGGAGCAGAGAGTTTGAGAAGTATAGTCCCAGGACCAGCAATCGCGGCTTCACCTGGGAATTTGAGATGTAAATTTTGGGGCACCACCCAAGACCTACTGAATCCAAAACTCTGGGGTGATGGGGGTGACCCAGCAATCTGTGTTTAACAAGCTTCCACACAATGCTGATGCCCACTCAAGTTTGAGAAACACTGGGTTAGAACCAGACTCTTCAATCCAGGCTCTGCCGTTTATTTTCCACGACCTTGAACAAGTTACTTCATCTCTCTAACCCCCTCAATTCCAGTTACTCCTTGGTAAAATGATGACAATAGGACCCATTGGGAGAATATTAAGTAGGTTTTGTAAAGCACTCAGTATGTGCTATAAAGTGTTTGCTAAATAACTATAATATAGGACTTTGGGTGGTTGTGCAAGTATAAATGGCTTTAATCCATCCTCAGAACAGAAAAACAGTGAAAGGCTCAGTCATCTATTCTTCTCCATTCTGGCAAGAGCAGGGCAAGAAGGGGCTTAACCAAGCAGTCACACCTTCCCAGAATATCAGAAGGTGATGAGTTCAGACATTCTCAAGGCAGAAGGAAACATCAAAGTTTTTTTTTCTTTGTTTTTTGTTTTTGTTTTGTTTTGTTTTGTTTTTATCAGAAATCCCAGCTGTGTGATCCTGGGTGCACAGTGTCCATTTCCACCGGTCTCAGGCAAGGCCTTGGGAGTTCTTGCAATTCTGATGTCCTGTGACTTCTATTTGAGAGCATGGCTGTGTGAACCACTTTCAAACACTTAGCTCAGCCTTAAAAATAGCGACCTACATTGGCAGGGCTATTTAAGTCACTTCAGAAACTCCCAGCGACTGACTGAACTGGTTTGCAACTTTATGCTTTACCCATCTATTGTTTGCAACAGATTGAAACCTTCCTGGACAAAAAATATATTCATACTTGATAGGAAATGAGAGCAACTATGAATGGTACAGACAAAGTTGTGGAACTATTTGTATTGCAACCATTAGTGGAAGCAACCCATGGTTTCCTCCTGTGTGCATGCCTCTAAGTCCTGGACAAAATCTTGATGGCCAGCTCACCCTAGGAGAAGTCAGGCTTTCAGGAGACACCTGAAGGCCTCTTTGGTATTTGAGTTTCCTTAGAAACATGGCAGTGTCCGATAAAGGGATGCCACAGGGGAAAAGGAATGTGAGGTCAGGTTCCAAGGTCCTGAGCCAGATTCAAATTCTGCCACTTACTGGATTTGTGACCCTGTGCAATTTACTCTAAACTCTCTGTACCTTATTTTCATCACCTGTAAAGTAGGATTATTTTAACTCACTGTTTTTCATTCGGGGTGATTTTGCCCCCAAGGGATATTTAGCAATATCTGGAGATTTTGGGTGGTCACAACTGAGGGGAAGAGGAGACGAGGTATATTGCTAAACATCCTGCAATACACAGGACAGCCCCTCAAAAGATAGAACTATCTGGCCAAAACGGCAATAGAGCCAAGATGAAAAACCCTGCTTAGCTCATAGGACTGTTATAAGAAGATAATGTAATTAATGCACAATTCTTAGCATAGTACCTTGTATATAGTAGGTTTTCAATGTACTTTAGTTGAATAAAACATAAAACCAAGCATTCTCAAGGTTTCTGCTTACAGTCTAATAGTGATAAATACAACATATCTTTATATCAGAGGGAAAGAGTTCAAATCCCAGGTTTGCCACTTAATGGGCTGGCTTTTCTGGGTTTTAGTTTTATGTGTAAAATGGAAACAATAACAACTAGCTCACAGCAATGTTATGCAGATAAATGAGATACATAAAGCCCTAAAGTACAATGCTTGACCCATTTATAATAGTCTCATCAAATGGTACATTGTGTTGTAAGCAGTAATGGTCATAGTAATAAGAGTAGCATGGAGCATTTCTAAGGATACACCTGCTTAGGATACTCACAGGCCTGCCTCAGCATGCAACAGGTGCCTGCATTATTATTTCCCTTTCAAAGATGAAGAAACTGAGACACAGAAAGAGTGTATAACTAGCCTAATAGGGACAGCAATCTACTTTAAAGAGAGGCTGCATCCTTCAGCAGGCACTGTGTCTTACATCAATGGTATTAGGCATGGAAATGGGGGAGGAGACTAGAGCCCACCCCAACCTTACCCTAGGCCAAACTCCTGCTAGGGTTACACAACCTGTTAGAAGAATACCCAGGACTGAGACCTGAGACTTCCTGCTCCAAACTCTATGTTACTTACAACATGCTACAAATAAGTGTGATAACAACTTATCAGCTTTCTTATGTATCTGGTCATATTTTGGACAGGTAACCAGGATTAAGCTGCATCTTTTGAGACTTGGTGTTGAGGAATGCATTATCTTCATTTCAGATATGGGAAAACCAAAGCTAAAGCTCTATGCATTTGGTCATCCATCAGTGACATTGCATGATAGTATACAGGTCTAACAAAATAAAACGTGATCCAGAATTTTATCATTCTTATCTCTTTGGACTCACAAAGATTATTTTCAGACTAACCCAAGGTTGTATAGCATTCTCGTTTAGCTTGCTGTAAATGGTGGTTGGATTATAGAACCCCAAACCGTACAGATACCTCAAGGTATCCTAAGATAGTATTTTACATTTGCAAGCAGATGGTATTCAAGGTATGTTTCGGGTTTACATGCAATGTGGGTTAAGGTAAGGAAGTGGAGAGGTGTGAGGAAAATCAATGATAATAGATGGTTCTAGATTAATTTAACAAGCTCCAAGTTTTGAAGACAGCCATGTTTCTTTTGTGCCCAGCTTGATATGTCCCATTGGGGTTAGTAGAGGGTCCCTGGCATGACTCTCAGGGAGAAACTGTCCTGTACAGTTTCTTGCCCCCATGAATCAGTAAGGAACTGGCTAACCAGGTCTTTTCTTTCCATTTATTTGTGCTGTAGACACACAGATATGTCCTGAATTAGGCTGCTTTCTCTTCTCCCTCAGAACATAACTTTCTCCATTAAATCAAGCTTCAGTACAGTAGTCAAAGTATTTTGATCTCATACAACAGGTAACAGCTTTTCATTCTACTGTTCCTTATTAGCAGGTTTTGGCACAGGTACATGTGAGGAAAGCTACATTAATAGTCTGAAAATAACTTCAAAGCCCCATAGATAGAAGTAAAAATCATCCCACCAACTATTTTTAAGATGTCACTTTTGTTATGACAAGGAGGACAGGAAAATATAGTAAAGGGGGAAAAGCAGGCAGTTAAAAACTACTTTAAATATTAATGCCAAGCCTCATGAAAGCAGATACTCAAAATATATTCATTACAAAATCATTTTAATCAAGAAGAAATGTATTATTAATCAAGAGTTTCACTATGGTAAAAGACATTTGACTGTGTATTTTAACAACAAAATTTAAATGCTTTTCTGACTATTTTCATCTGATTCATTACATGATTTACCAACCCACACAATAAAATTAATTATGTAGTTATACATCTATGAGTTTCAGCACAAGCCTCTCACAGCTTGCTGAGTTAGTTATGTTTCCTAATTAGGTATCAGGGAGAATTACTAGGATAATTAAATCTGGGTTAACTGGTCTTTTTCCAAAAGTTTCTACATACAAAGTTCAGCCTCACTTTGTGAACAATCCAGTGACAGAATCCAGATGTCTTCAAGGTCTGAGGCCATGTATCTATAGAGTCACCAAACATCACATGCTGGGGTTGCCATTAAAGTTAGATGCAGCCCTGCCTCCAATTGGACATTTGAATTTTGTACTGTGCATTTGCATCTCTTAGTTCACTGAATTCTCCAACTCTGTAAATGTGGAAGGACAGTTATAAGGACAATATAATAGCATGATATTGTTGAGGAGATAGCATGTAGAATGGCTAAGATTCATTGCTCAGAGAGGCACTACAGAGCTAAATGTGGGAACCGTCGACAGGTCAAGTCTTGAGCTCCTTCTGCTAGAATGCTGTTGTATCTGTTCAGGAGTTTGTAGCTGTTATTATACTTTCCAAGCATATGATGCCAGGTGGTAGGCTGGGCACTCCCCCTTGAGGGGATGGACAATGTCCTTACCTTTCTCTCAGTATTACTCAGACTAGTGCCAGGCACATGATAGGTGTTCAAATGGGAATTGAATTAATAAATGAATCCAAGCTACATGATGATACTGGCACAGCATGTTAGGATTAAAATTGTAGTTCTCTGCCTTTGAGTGGGCAAGAGTTCATGTGTGTTGAAATGCCATTTGTTTAATAACTGCTGTCAGATAGGTACTATTCTGGGCACTTTCACAGATTCTTTCTTTTTAATCCTTAGAACAGCTCAACAAGAGGGGTTGTTTGCTACTATGTCAGCTCATCCATAATGGAATACCATTCAGACATTAAACCAAAGTTGTAGATGAAGACTGACTGCCATAGGATGTAGTTAAATGAACAAAGCTGGTTACAAAAAGGGTGTGCACCATGTGGTCCACCTTGTAAAAAAATCTGTGTGCATAGGCAAAGAAAAACAGTCTGGAAGAATGGGTACACTGTGGTTATCTCTGGGTTGTGAAATTGAGGTGGTTTTTTAAATTCTTGCGTATTTAAATTTTGTGTATTTTATACTGTGTATTTAAATTTTGTGTATTTTTATTTTCTATAGTGAACATATATTACTTTCATACTTAAGATTTTATTTTAAACAAATGAAACTAGAAAACGGTTATGATTCCACGTGGATTCTTGGTGGAATCACTGGAGAAACTGTAGAAAGGAAGTACTGAAGGTGTGAAAACATACAGTGCTGGTGTGGCTGTAGGGAAACGCTTTGCCATATATTGCCCAGAGTGCATTTTGACAATCCCTGATAGAGGGCAATTAGCAACCTCTATTCAAACTGAAAGTGAGCATACACTTTGACCTAAGTGTCCATCAGTATAGGATAGATTAAATAAAACATGGCACAAAGACACAAAGGAATACTATGCAGCTGTAAAAAGAAGAAATGAGGAAATTCTTTATGTACTGATTTGGGAAGACTCTGAAGATACATTAAAATAAAAAAATCAATATGCAGAAAGATGTACAACCTGCTACTATTTGTGTAAAATCAGGGAAGAATAAAGCAGAAAAAAAGGCCAAATCACAGAGTCTAGGTTCAGACAAAGCTGCATTTGAACACTAATGCCACCTCATAGCATCTGTGTGAGCTTAACCAGGTTCCTTATCCCTGTCCAAACATCAACTTTCTCTTCTGAAAACTAGGACTAATACCAACCATCCTGTTGAATTGCTGTAAGGACTGTATGACATAGGTGATCAAAAGCTGCTATCATTATTACTTGCACACATTCTTTAATGCATATAACAAATATTGATTGAATGCTTAGTTTGTACCACACACCGTTCTAGGTGCTTGGAATGCATCAGTGAAGAGAATAGACAAAATCAGAGTTATTGACATGTAAAATAAACACCAATGATCACCTAACTTAGACTTTTTTCTTCTAGCCTAGCATCTACAATGGTTTGAGTGTGCCCCCCAAAGTTCACATGTTGGAAACTTGATCCCCAATCCCGTGGTATTGGGAGGTGGTGCTACCTTTAAGACATGATTAGGTCATGAGGGCTCCACCCTCATGCATGAATTCATGCTGTTATTGTGGGAGTGGTTTGTTATAAAAGGGTGAGTTTGGCCCCAGAACTATGAGAGGTAAATTTTGCAAGGTTCTGTGGTCAGTCTCGTACTGGATATAGCAACCCTATACTACACAGTTCCTGCTGTGTGGGATAGAATGTAGTCTGAGAGCTCTATTTCTCTGTTTCAAGCATCCAGTGCACTCATGACATTACATTTGCTCATTCACTCACTCAAAACGTTTCATTGAGGACTCTTGTGTCAGTCCTTTTGTAGGACTAGAGCTGTGACAAGCAGATAGGGTGCTTGCTTTCCTGGACACTTATGGGACTTATAACATTGTTGAGGAAGGCAGGCATCATGGCTCACCCAATCTGGACGTTGTCCTGGCTCTGGGTTGTCCCCTGAATCCTGAGTTTTAATTGAAACTTCTCAGGAGTTTCATGCTGAGAAATTCAGGAGAGAAGGAAATCTTCCTTACATTCCTCAAATTATCCCACACAGACAACTATTTAACCCATACCAATCATTAAATGCTTTTTCCTGCTTCATTTAGGACCCAGTCTATTGCCTTTAGCTGTAATATGGAACCTGTATATTGCTCTCAGGACCCACCAAATGCATCATGTCATAGAACTTGACAGTGATTACAGAGTTAATGAAACACAGCATTGTTGAATCTGCCAAATGGCCTAATCTAATTTTCAAATGTGTTGTTAAAACACTTTTGCAAACACTCATCATTTTAAGAGATAACATTCATCTTCACATTTCACTTATTTATGGATGACTCATAACCTAATACTGCTACTCACTAAGCTTAGCCAAATCCAACTGGCTTCCCTTGAACATGTATATGAAATATTCAAACATTTTCCGATTTAGCTATTCATTGTGAAGACTATATTCTCACTGTTTTTGGGGGACATGCACATGTATTTTAATTATTTTTGAATTTTTATGGGTTAACATATAAACTATTTGTCTAGACTGTAGTTTACTTAATCTTCTTGACTTTGCCTAAAAACTTTTAGAATCCTAAAAGTATATCTATTTAATAGTTATCTCCCATTCCATTAAGTTCTTAATTTTTTTCTGAGTAAGAAAACCTAAATATTTCCTAAAAACTATTCTGAGGAGGCTAAGTTCTAAGTCTACCATTGATAGCAGGGATCAGCAAATTTCTGTAAACAGCCAGATAGTAAATATTTTCAGATTCATGAGTCATAGGCTCTTTGTACCAACTATTCAACTCCACCCTTGTATCAAAAGTAGCCATAGACAATATGGAAACTAATGGACGTGGCTGTGTTCCAACAAAACTTCATTTACAAAAACAAGTCCATATGTGGCCTTCGAGCCATGGTTTGCTGACCTCTGATTTATAGTGTCACCTTGAGAAAGTCATTTATTTTTCTGCCCTTCTATTTTCTTATTTTTAGAATGAAGGGGCTAGACTACATGATGTCAGAAGTCCCTTCAAGCTCCAAAATGTTCACCTTTATTGACTAACCAGGTTTCTTTCTCACAGACCATAATCTTCAACAGGACTGGAAGAGACTCTGATACACAAATTGTGCAAAACTTTTTTTTCACCGAAGTAACAGTTCACCACTCAGGGAAAATGAAAAAAAAATTTCTGTTTTCCATAGCATTTGACCCAAAGATAGAACATTATAGTTCAACACATTACATACCTGAATATTTATGGGGAGTTTTAAATCTCTAAACCATTGATCTTGTCTTGTAAATAGGGCCACTGTTTGGATGAATGGTATTTCAAATATGCAATATGCTGGCAGTCCAAAACAATAATGGAAAAACTCACTCTAGTGGCTGCTTTCCAAAATTCAAATCAAGATTCTTTGGGGCTTGTGGAAACAGTATCACAAGCTGATATTTAAAAGGTTTGCAAATGTGATGTTGTAAGACAGCTTTACTATCAAGCGGTATGATGTCTAATAATGTCCACCATTGTTTTAGCCTTACTCACATTTTTTAAACTACCAAATGCTGGTAGTTTTCCAAGCTAAATTGCCTATTTTCTATCAAAAACATGTTTGAGTTTGGCTTGCTATCTCGGTGTCTGCTGGAGACCCTTTTTTTACTGCTGAATTAGAAACCCTAAAGAACAGGTGTTTGTAGTAAACCTGCTGATATAATTAAGAAGGTAAGATGGAAAGTTACAGCCCACTTAGGCACACCTAAATGCACTGGTGCTAAAATGTGTTGTCTGGCTTCCTTCCCCAGAGTTAGAGTGCATTTGCAATATTTTTAATGGGTTATTTATAATATAAACAAAACACATAAACCTAGTGTACTTTATTTTTATCTAATTCTAGGAAGATTTCTGGTGGCTTTTCATTTAGAGCTGTTTAATGAAGAGATCCACAGCTTTGTTCTGCCTTTATTTACATGACTGTTGTCTCTCCCCATCCCAACCCTGAATTCATCATGCAGTTCCATGGTGTCCCATAATTTTCTGAAACTATTAATATAGAAGGAACAAATGTGTGCTTGAAGTTAAGTGTAGAAATTGATTCTTTTTAATACTCCCAGCTTAGATGTTAAAGGAAAATATATCATTTCACTAGATTTCTCAATATCTGTACATCTCCAAGGTCATCAAAAATGTGTAAGAATAGAAAGTACACCAAGCTTCATAGGGGATACAAACGTATACACTTGAAAATAGACTTTTGTCACTCAGGACCTCCCTACTCTTTCTCTTTCTCTTTTTCCTTCTCTTCTTTTCTTTCTTTTGTCTGTAAACAACTGCAAACATTGTAGGGAGAAAAGATATAAATAAGGATAATGTGGGGACTTTCCAGTAGTGATGGAAGCCAATTTGCAGATACTTCCCGTCCAATATCACTCTGCACTTATTTATTTTTTGTTTTTTTCATACAGAAGCCCTTTTATTGAGCACAATTTTATGAGTAGAACTGTGACAGACACAGATGACAAGTCCCCGCCATGAAAGGAATGAACAACCTAATACAAAGTAGAGAGAGAGGAAGAGGTAGTGTTGAGTATGAGCTGAAAATATGACCATCATGCCTCCTTGCTGCATATAGGGAAAACAGATTTATAGTTTATGTCTTTAGAAAATCTCTAAGAGCTGGTGCTTACCTCAAACTCTGGAGGTGAAAGAGAAGGCCCACATTCTTTTGTAACTTTCATACTTTCCCATTCTGGTCTCATATTTCCATAACAATTTTGAGAACAATTACATTTATTATGACATTTCTAATAAAAAAAAAACTATAGCAAGGTAAGTGATGCTGTTAGTAACCATATTAGGGTTTCTTAGTTTTCATCCATCTTTCTCAGCTTCCATTTGGAGTTCATTGATAGTTTTTCAATCCATCTGCTCCAATGATAGGCATGTTATGACTGAACACAGAGAAAGATCCAGAAATTCCTTGCCCTAACCCACATAATAGGCTCAAGTGAGCCCTGCTACCTTTTTATGTCCAAACATAATCATTTTATGAATCAGGACAAACACCATCATATATTTTCCTAAGATGTGTTATAGAGAGGAAATGAGCTGAAAACACTAGGAAGACAATAAGCTCTCAATATTTCTATATCATGGAATAATGATTTCCACAGTAAAGAAGACATTTATTTACAAAAAGCACGGAGTTACAAGTTGTGGGAAAGAGCTATATTGTAACCATGTATGACTTGCTAAGTTTTTATTGGACAAGTTCTCAAAATCTCCTCCTTCAGCTGACAGTGATAATGTGTCTGCAAGTGTGAATGTTTCCAGGAAGGAGATTTTAGCAGCTAGCAGTTACATTTATTAGAAAAGTGCAGAAAAGCCTTTCATAATGAAAAGTGCCCCTTATAGCAAGGCCTCTCCAACTTTAGCATGTGTAAGAATCACCCGAGCATGTTGTTAAAATGCAGGTTCTGTTTCTGTAGGCCTATAGTGGGGCTCAGGATTCAGCATTTTTAATGGGCTCCCAGGTGGTATTGAAGCTGCTGGCTCAGGGAGCACAGTCTGAGCATAGTCTCCCAAGGTCAGTGTCAGGTAAGGAGTGGATGCTGACTTCCATCCTGGCAAATCTCTGCCAGCCCCTTACACATTCCTGAAACAGGATGTTAACTATCCCTGCTGGAGATTTCAACCTGGGGCTCCCTGTCCTGGCAGGGATTTGCCAAGATGGAAGTTGGCACCCATTCATTACCTGATACTGATCTTGGGAGATCCAGGTCAAGGCAAAAGAGTTAATGAGCACTGGTTTGACAATAGATAGTAACACAAAACAAAATATGTAAATATATCTCCTGAACAAAACCTGCACTTCACATCAATAGTCATCTCAGATTTTTCTTTTTTTTTTTTTTTGAGAGAGAATCTCCCTCTGTTACCCAGGTTGGAGTGCAGTGGTGCCATCTTGGTTCACTGCAACCTCCACCTCCTGGGTTCAAGCGATTCTCATGCCTCAGTCTCCTAAGTAGCTGGGATTACAGGTGCATGCCACCATGCCTGGCTAATTTTTGTATTTTTAGTAGAGATGGGGTTTTGCAATGTTGGCCAGGCTGGTCTCAAACTCCTGGTCTTGATCTCAGATTTTATACATGAGCATTGGTGACCACCAATTAAATGAAGCTCTAATTTATTTCCTTCTAACATTAACAGAGAGCCTCCCTTGTAGTCTAGGATTCCCTTCTCTGTGCAAACTCCTGGGTTAAGCATTTATTTAAGGTCTATCAGCATCCACAACTCCACATACAATACAGAAGACATGGCTTGTCCTTAATCTTTGGTTATGACTTTGGTTCTTTAGCAAATCAGATAGAAACCTCTGGGAAACTTCCATTGAAGCCCCTACCTTATTCTTCTCCAAAAAGATTCATTGAGCTTATGTCATATCTTGGAACTCATCTAAACTCAGTAGGAATGCAAAATGATCACTTCCCCCCACTATTTGAAGAACATGTACAAAAGTTGATGACAGAAAACTATTATATACACAATAATTTGAGAACAACCAAGAATAAGCTAGATTGAAAATAGCTATTCCTACAGAAATACTACACATCCTGTTAGAACCATTTCTTGTACCACTTCCCTCACAAAGGCTTGACTCTCACATCCAATAATGGCATCTCCTCCCTCCACTCTCCACATCAGTGCCCAGCAAACTACATCTGGCGGCCTTGGCCCAGTGTCCACTTGTTTAAGTATCATCTATGGCTGCTTTTACACAAAAACAGCAGAATTGAGCAGTGTGACAGAGATTGTATGGCTTGCAAAGCCTAAAATATTTACCATCTGGACCTTTACAGAAGTTTGCCAACCTCTGCTGTCGAGTAGTAAGTACCTGCCTCACAGCACTTCAATTGCATCTTATATTACAGTCAACTATAGATACATACATAGGTAGGTAGAGAAATTAATTGACTGACTGATTGATCTCCAGGGTCACCATTTGCACAACTCCATGTGGCTTCATTTACTGTGTTATAAGTTATACTAGTTATCTTATGAGGTTCTGAGCCTCCTTACTCATTTGAGTTAAGTCATGTGCCACCAGTATAGGGATTTGTCTAAACTTGGAGCTCAATAAACAGGGTTGAATCAAACTGAACTCTAGAGGTTTTTCTAGGGCATAACTGAAGCCATCATATTGAGGACGGTGAAATTACTGAGAGCAATAAGCAAACATCTGATTATACCTGTAACTAAATGAGCGGAAACCAAATGGTCCTTTTGGCAGCAAAACAAAAGTGGCTGTGACAGCCATTTTGTTTGACAGGGTTTTGCAAGAGGCTCCGTAATGAATTGCAGCCATAAAATACTTGATATTAGCACAACCAATCCTTGGTGAATCTTTACTTCCAAGCTGCAGCAGACATAAAGAGCACAGTCTCTGCCCTTTCCAATGTATACAACCCAATGGCACAGCCATTGGCATGCTGGTTTATGGGCTGTGTATTTCTCCTTCTGCTCCAGTAAACCCATTCATCTGGTATTTTACAGTCTTAGCTGGGCTCTAAAGACCCAGCAGGAAAAAGAGGCAGTAATTGCATTTTGTAAGCAATTAATTTTGTTCTTTCTTTAAAAATATCCTCCTTTATATTTGTAACTTTTAAAGAATGGAATAAAAAGATATATCTTCTGTCATTACCTCTAGAAGGGAGACTAAATCAAATCCTTTCCTTTACAATGGATGATCATATTCATCCATTGTATATTCTAATGCTCAGCATTTCATTCACTTACTATCATTATACCAGCCCTACAAATTCCATTCTTTTGCAATCATGAGTCCCGTAAGCCCGTACATGTTCTACTAGTTGTTAACTTCACAGAAGAAATGTTAAATTTATTTAAAGTTAATACTTAAGGATATAGCATTGTCTTTCATTTGATTTCCCCCAGTAAAAAAAAATCTAAAATTTTTAATTTTTTCCATACCTAGATTCTATATCAGAAGTTTGTACATAAATTTAGAGGGTGTTTTAAAAACTTAGAAACAACTTGGATAAAAATGACTAATAAGTGTGATGGTTAAAATTAATTTACTTGACTTCACCATGGGTTCACAAAATTATACAGTAAAACTTCTGCATTTGATGAATGATCTTTCCTAATAACAGCCTAAAATTTATAAAATTCCCCTAAAGCACACAAAATGAACCTTGATTTCATGAAGGATTAGAATATAATAAACTAATAAAAGGTCTGCATTCTATATCCAAATGCCATTCTAGCATAACAAGAAACTATAACAAGAACTCCTACTTTGTTTATAGAAGATGATGAGGTATGAATGATAGATACAGGCTAAATTGGGATCCATAAACTTTTGATGATTTTAATACTTAACTTTGTTGTCTCTGTTTCTCCATGTTGAATGGCAAAAACTGAGAACTCCAACCCAATATAACCTTCAGCCCCTCTAGAGTAAATGACATTGGCTACCCATCCTTTAAAATGCTGACCTCCCTTATGAAGCTTCTGTGCTATAGCCCAATTCACAGTGGGACCTCTGACTTCCTATAGTTTTTACCATCTTACACCTCCACTTGGTTGTCTGTAGACATCTTAAATTCAACGCATCCAAAACGGAACTCATGTTCATTCCCCCAAATCTACTCCTCTGCCTAACTTCCTCATCTTTATAAATGGCCACCCTGTTCTTCAAGAGAGGCCACAATGAATTCCATGCATTTTCTCCAAGATACTGCCTTCTTTAACCTTAGAGTGTCAGTTTGCTGGTCTCTCAGGCCTAGAAGACTTCTCCAACTCTCCCTTCTCCATTAATTCTGCCAACTAACAACTTATTATTCTGGTTTAATTGTTCATCCTCCAAGAAACTTTCTATCAATTTGCTCTGCTCAATATGGTACCCACTCATCACAGGTAGTTACTGAACACTGGAAATGTGGCAAGTATGAATTGAGATGTGCTGTAAATCTGAAACATACAACAGATTTCCAAGGCTTAGTAGGAAGAAAAAGTATAAAAAGTCTCAATATTTTTAATAAATTGATTACATATTGAAATAATATTTTAGACACACTGGGTTAAGCCAAACATATTAAAAGAAAAATTTAGTTTGTTTTTGTTTTTAAAATATGGCTACCAGAAAATTTAAAATAACATATGGGGTTCATGTTATAGTTTTATTGGACTGTGCTCTTCTATACCCTTGGGGCAAAGTTAGGTGCTCTTCCCACAGATTTCTTTACAATCCCCATTCCTTTTGTTAATTTGCCCGGTGACTTGTCTATCAGTTCTAGGCTCTGTTAGCTGACTTAAGCAGGGAACTTGTGATCTTATTTAGGATCACATCCATATCTGATGCACAGTAGGCACTCACATATATTTGTTAAATGAACACAAGAACTACATTAAAAATCAGGAAGTCAGCTCATCTCCCTAAGCCACAGTTAATATGGAGGTTAAACTAGGCCGTCTCTACCAGCCCTTCCAGTTTCATTGACTGTAAATATCTAACTTGGATGCTTAAATGAGTCTCTTCTTCCTCATCAGGTTTATAGTTCTTTCAAGGTGAAACAATTGTTTTATATTTTCCTTGTTAGTTTCCTCAGCGCTCTGTGAACACAGCTGGCTCTTAGCAACATAGGGTTAAACTGTGCATGTCCACTTATATACAGATTTTGTTCTGCCTCTGCCACCCCTGAGACAGCAAGACCAACCCCTCCTCTTCCTCCTCCTGCTTAACCTATTCAACATGAAGATGATAAGGATGCAGAATTTTATCATGATTCACTTCTACTTAATGAATAGTAAATAAATTTTCTCTTCCTTATGATTATCCAATAACACTTTCTTTTCTCTAGCTTACCTTATTGTAAGAATCTGGTATATAATACATGAAACAGACAAAATATGTGTTAACCCCCTGTTTACAGTTATCAGTAAGGCTTCTGGTCAACAGTAGGCCATTCATAGTTGAGTTTTGGTGAGTCATGAAAGTCAGCACCCCTAACCCCTGAGTTATTCAAGGGTCAATTGTACTTAAAAGTCATCATCTAGTCAGCAAATGGTAAGCTAAAAGTATTTGCTTACATGTTTTACAGGGTGGGTCTGATGTGGGAGAATAAGTATTTGACTTAGTTGGACACTTCTTAAAATAGGTACAAATGTGGAAATTCTTTCCTAGGAGGGGAAAAGCTAAGGGCAGGCGTGGGGGCCTAGGTGGGAGAGTGGGGAAGTAGAGGGAGTGATGACTGTGAATCTTGACAGTAGAAAAGCTGGCCACAGCAGGGCTGGCAAGCTCCCTAAAGCAGTTGGGTAAATGCCTCACATGCCACATCACTGGGAAGCTTCCAATGAACCAGTATCCAGGAATGACTTTTCCAGAAACACATCCTCCCTTTCTTCTTCCAGGCAACAATGAGGAAGCAAGAAGGGCTGGCCCAAAGGTACTGGGTATTACTACCTGAGTTGACTCTCTACCTCCTTAACAGTGTGTCAAGACCCCAAGTTACCTGTTCTGTGGATCTCAAGATGCTTCTGGTAGAAAAAACACAATCCTAATTTAAATCCACAACAAACAAGTGCAAAACTGATCAACTGCTAAGTTTATTAGGGAAAATATCCACACCAAAGCTTATGTTTGTTCTTAGGCTACTTTTTGTTTTAACTCAAAAATACTCTTAAACAGTATGAAATTATTTCTATCTATCTTGAGCAAATAGAAACGCGATTGTCCAATCCATCAACATTTGCAGGCAAACGGTCTATGTTAGCTCCACTGCTGTGATAAACATTTCCGATGTGGACTCTTGAAATAATTAAGACCATTTGCCTTATTCACAGAAAAGCATGCAATTCATCAGCTATGATGCACAAGACAACCTTGTCCAGGCCAATCTCATTTTAGTGAAAAGAGGGAGTACTCTGAAAGTAGCTTCGTCTAGAGCACAGGTGAACACGTTGAAAAGGAAGGGCATTGTGTACAAGAAATGTAAACATTTTTAATAGGCTCAGAAATTCATAATTACTATTTATATTCCACAAGCATCTCTCCCAGTGATATCCAATAGTTTAGGATAGAAAAATCTCTCCTAAGAGAGAAAAGAGGCAAAAATGCAAAGACCTATTGGAAATTTGGTTTTTTTTTTTTTCCCCATTTCTTTTCATTTCTGTAGTCCCTGCCTGCAGCTTCTATTCTGGAACTTCTCTGATCACCCCTGGAGAATTCAACATTTTAACTCTCAAAGGTTTTGTTGTGTTTTTCTTCTTAACCACCACCAGCCTTCCTCTGATTCTGGGATTTTGGCCATGTGTCCTTGGATCCAATCTCTGTTTATATAATTGTTCTCATTTTCTTCTTGCAATTACTTTTCTTTCTTTTCCTATTTTTTAAAATCTCACCTTTCGTTCCATTTCTTTTTCATCTCTCACCCTAGGAAAATTTCTCTTTCTGGCAGGCTCTTCTTGTTCTCTTTGGCAGTATTTCACAGAGGCACAAATAGTCATAATGATCAAAATGTACACTTGCAGAGGGAGCCTTAATCTCCCAAGGAGATTAGGCTACTCTGCAGACATTATCTCATCAATCTCCCCTAACCTCTGCAAAGGAGGGACCCATTTCCTAGTAGAGATACCACCCCAGAGGGTAAAGATAGCTGCATCCTGAGACTTAAAAAGAACTAGGAACAGGCCTGGTGTAGTGGCTCATGCCTATAATCCCAATATTTTGGGAGGCCAAGGTGAGAGGATTGCCCAGGAGTTTGAGACCAGCCTGGGCAACACAGTGGGACCTTATCTCTACAAAAAATAAAAAAATTAGCCAGTCATGGCACAACTGTAGTACTAGCTACTTTGGAGGCCAAGGTGGGAAGATCACTTGAGCTTAGGAGATCAAGGCTACAGTGAGCCATGATTGTGCCACTGCACTCCAGCCTGGGCAACATAGTGAGACCCTGTCTCAAAAAATATATATGTGTGTATATATACACATACACACACACACACACACACACAGACTGTTGCTCATTTACATCACAATAGGTCCAGGCTCTTATATTTTACTTCTCCTATTCCTTTCTTCTGGACCTCATCCTTAATTTTTACCAAACACAAAAGGATGGCTCTTATCTCTTGAGAGTAATTCCTTCATAGAAATATACTTTTAAATCTGCCACTGTCCCATGTTGAAGGGGCATAAAGGGGAAAAATCATACATTTGGCTTATGCTTTATTTTCAAGTTTACTCTCTGTTTCATATGCTTTATTGGGTTCCTTGGAGAATTCTGCAACTCTTTCCCTTTTTCCACTTCTGTATTATTAACAATCTTACTTAGATTTCATTTACGGCATTTGGTAACGTTATGACTCTCTTCCCCCACTCCATTGTAATAGATGAGGCAATTGATTCTCAAAACTTTCAATATGTGACCAAGCTAGTTGAGTGTCCAAATTAGCCTTATAAGCTAAGTTTTCTGACTTTTCAGTCTACACTTTTTAAACATAATTTTATATAAATTATCACATTTAATTATCTAAACAAGTAGACAAGGTCATTATTCCTATCTCCATTTCAAAGATGAGAAAACTTCTAGACCACTTGCCCAAAGTCATCCACCTATTAAGCCAATGTAGCCAGCAGTTCAACCTAGGTTTGTCTAATTCAAATCCTATGTCTGTGCTTTTTTAAAAAACTGCTTCTCTCTTGACACATTAAAGACAAAAAGAATTTTCCCCTACCCCCACTATACATACTTTACTCAGGTTTCTTTTTTCTTGAGATGGGGTCTCGCTCTGTCACCAAGGCTGGAGAGCAGTGGTGTGATCATGACTCACTGCAGCCTCCACCTCCTGGACGCAAGTGATCCTCCCAGGCAACCTCCCGAGTAGTTGGGGCCACAGGCGTAGCATGCACCACCATGCCTAGCTATTTTTATTTTTTGTGGAGAGGAGGGTCTTGCTATGTTTTCCAGGCTGGTCCTGGACTCCTGGTCTCACATGATCTGCCTGCCTCAGCCTCCCAAAGGGCTGGGGTTACAGGAGCAAGCCACCATACCTGGCCTACTCTGGTTTCTTAGGGCCTGTCCTTCCCTGTCATTTCCTGTCTTTGGAATGCTCTCCCCATGGAAACCAACATTCTGGCCTACTCCAGAGGCCTCCTTCTTCCTGGGAGCAGAAAGTGCCAATTGAGGGACATGCCATACACATCACTTTGTTTTAAAATTAAAATACATGTCCCCAAGGGGCATGATGGTGTTGCCAGCATGTTTCCACTGGGCCAGGTGTTGCAAGGGCACAGTGGAAGCTGACAGCCTGGAGACACTTTCCCATGCCACCTGTCCCTACCTTGCCACAGGCGGTTGAGTGCTCCATCTTTTCATGGGGCTCCCTAGGGCAAGAACCCTAAAATATTTTAGAATTCTGGGAATCCAAATGTGTAGTTCTTAACATTTCTTTTTTTTTTTTTTAATTTATTATTATTATACTTTAAGTTGTAGGGTACATGTGTATAACGTGCAGGTTTGTTGCATATGTATACTTGTGCCTTGTTGGTGTGCTGCACCCATCAACTCGTCATTTACATCAGGTATAACTCCCAATGCAATCCCTCCCCCCTCCCCCCTCCCCCCTCCCCCCTCCCCATGATAGGCCCCGGTGTGTGATGTTCCCCTTCCTGAGTCCAAGTGATCTCATTGTTCAGTTCCCACCTATGAGTGAGAACATGCGGTGTTTGGTTTTCTGTTCTTGTGATAGTTTGCTAAGAATGATGGTTTCCAGCTGCATCCATGTCCCTACAAAGGACACAAACTCATCCTTTTTTATGGCTGCATAGTATTCCATGGTGTATATGTGCCACATTTTCTTAATCCAATCTGTCACTGATGGGCATTTGGGTTGATTCCAAGTCTTTGCTATTGTGAATAGTGCTGCAATAAACATACGTGTGCATGTGTCTTTATAGCAGCATAATTTATAATCCTTTGGGTATATACCCAGTAATGGGATGGCTGGGTCATATGGTACATCTAGTTCTAGATCCTTGAGGAATCGCCATACTGTTTTCCATAATGGTTGAACTAGTTTACAATCCCACCAACAGTGTAAAAGTGTTCCTATTTCTCCACATCCTCTCCAGCACCTGTTGTTTCCTGACTTTTTAATGATCGCCATTCTAACTGGTGTGAGATGGTATCTCATTGTGGTTTTGATTTGCATTTCTCTGATGGCCAGTGATGATGAGCATTTTTGCATGTGTCTGTTGGCTGTATGAATGTCTTCTTTTGAGAAATGTCTGTTCATATCCTTTGCCCACTTTTTGATGGGGTTGTTTGTTTTTTTCTTGTAAATTTGTTTGAGTTCTTTGTAGGTTCTGGATATTAGCCCTTTGTCAGATGAGTAGATTGCAAAAATTTTCTCCCATTCTGTAGGTTGCCTGTTCACTCTGATGGTAGTTTCTTTTGCTGTGCAGAAGCTCTTTAGTTTAATGAGATCCCATTTGTCAATTTTTGCTTTTGCTGCTGTTGCTTTTGGTGTTTTAGACATGAAGTCTTTGCCCATGCCTATGTCCTGAATGGTACTACCTAGGTTTTCCTCTAGGATTTTTATGGTATTAGGTCTAACATTTAAGTCTCTAATCCATCTTGAATTAATTTTCGTATAAGGAGTAAGGAAAGGATCCAGTTTCAGCTTTCTACTTATGGCTAGCCAATTTTCCCAGCACCTTTTATTAAATAGGGAATCCTTTCCCCATTTCTTGTTTCTCTCAGGTTTGTCAAAGATCAGATGGCTGTAGATGTGTGGTATTATTTCTGAGGACTCTGTTCTGTTCCATTGGTCTATATCTCTGTTTTGGTACCAGTACCATGCTGTTTTGGTTACTGTAGCCTTGTAGTATAGTTTGAAGTCAGGTAGCATGATGCCTCCAGCTTTGTTCTTTTGACTTAGGATTGCCTTGGAGATGTGGGCTCTTTTTTGGTTCCATATGAACTTTAAAGCAGTTTTTCCAGGGGGCGGAGCAAGATGGCCGAATAGGAACAGCTCCAGTCTCCAACTCCCAGCGCGAGCGACACAGAAGACCGGTGATTTCTGCATTTTCAACTGAGGTACTGGGTTCATCTCACTGGGGAGTGCCGGACGATCGGTGCTGGTCAGCTGCTGCAGCCCGACCAGCGAGAGCTGAAGCAGGGCGAGGCATTGCCTCACCTGGGAAGCGCAAGGGGGAAGGGAATCCCTTTTCCTAGCCAGGGGAACTGAGACACACAACACCTGGAAAATCGGGTAACTCCCACCCCAATACTGTGCTTTAAGCAAACAGGCACACCAGGAGATCATATCCCACACCTGGCCGGGAGGGTCCCACACCCACGGAGCCTCCCTCATTGCTAGCACAGCAGTCTGTGATCTACCGGCAAGGCAGCAGCGAGGCTGGGGGAGGTGCGCCCGCCATTGCTGAGGCTTAAGTAGGTAAACAAAGCCGCTGGGAAGCTCGAACTGGGTGGAGCTCACAGCAGCTCAAGGAAACCTGCCTGTCTCTGTAGACTCCACCTCTGGGGACAGGGCACAGTAAACAATAACAAATGCAGCAGAAAACTCTGCAGATGCAAACGACTCTGTCTGACAGCTTTGAAGAGAGCAGTGGATCTCCCAACACGGAGGTTGAGATCTGAGAAGGGACAGACTCCCTGCTCAAGTGGGTCCCTGACCCCTGAGTAGCCTAACTGGGAGACATCCCCCACTAGGGGCAGTCTGACACCCCACACCTCACAGGGTGGAGTACACCCCTGAGAGGAAGCTTCCAAAGCAAGAATCAGACAGGTACACTCGCTGTTCAGAAATATTCTATCTTCTGCAGCCTCTGCTGCTGATACCCAGGCAAACAGGGTCTGGAGTGGACCTCAAGCAATCTCCAACAGACCTACAGCTGAGGGTCCTGACTGTTAGAAGGAAAACTACCAAACAGGAAGGACACCTACACCAAAACCCCATCAGTACATCACCATCATCAAAGACCAGAGGCAGATAAAACCACAAAGATGGGGAAAAAGCAGGGCAGAAAAGCTGGAAATTCAAAAAATAAGAGCGCATCTCCCCCGGCAAAGGAGCGCAGCTCATCGCCAGCAACGGATCAAAGCTGGACGGAGAATGACTTTGACGAGATGAGAGAAGAAGGCTTCAGTCCATCAAACTTCTCAGAGCTAAAGGAGGAATTACGTACCCAGCGCAAAGAAACTAAAAATCTTGAAAAAAAAGTGGAAGAATTGATGGCTAGAGTAATTAATGCAGAGAAGGTCCTAAACGAAATGAAAGAGATGAAAACCATGACACGAGAAATACGTGACAAATGCACAAGCTTCAGTAACCGACTCGATCAACTGGAAGAAAGAGTATCAGCGATTGAGGATCAAATGAATGAAATGAAGCGAGAAGAGAAACCAAAAGAAAAAAGAAGAAAAAGAAATGAACAAAGCCTGCAAGAAGTATGGGATTATGTAAAAAGACCAAATCTACGTCTGATTGGGGTGCCTGAAAGTGAGGGGGAAAATGGAACCAAGTTGGAAAACACTCTTCAGGATATCATCCAGGAGAACTTCCCCAACCTAGTAGGGCAGGCCAACATTCAAATCCAGGAAATACAGAGAACGCCACAAAGATACTCCTCGAGAAGAGCAACTCCAAGACACATAATTGCCAGATTCACCAAAGTTGAAATGAAGGAAAAAATCTTAAGGGCAGCCAGAGAGAAAGGTCGGGTTACCCACAAAGGGAAGCCCATCAGACTAACAGCAGATCTCTTGGCAGAAACTCTCCAAGCCAGAAGAGAGTGGGGGCCAATATTCAACATTCTTAAAGAAAAGAATTTTCAACCCAGAATTTCATATCCAGCCAAACTAAGTTTCATAAGTGAAGGAGAAATAAAATCCTTTACAGTTCTTAACATTTCTACTTGGAAATAGGAAAAAGAAAACAAAACTGTAAGTTCCTCCAGATCATTTTTGGCCTTTTAAATCTACAAACAAATGTAGTACCAAAAACATTTTGTAGATAGCTCATCAAAACAGTCATAATGTAGAATAGGTATGTACAAAATTATACTTGCATGTAACAAATCTTTGTCAACAGATGATTGCAATACAAACTCATTTGTTGCTAAATATGAATTATTCTTAAAATTCCACTGTCTAACACATTGTTCCTAATCTCAAGGCACTTTCAATATTCATAACTTGCCTTTGTATTCAATGAGGCAGCTGGAAACAACCCAGCTGAAAAGACTGATGTCTGCCCAGCAGTTCTCAGATGCCCAGCATAGAGAGGCTTTCACATAATTGATGACTAAAGCTGTACTTCTTAAATTCTATGAGAGAAAACCCCAGGATGAGGCTATGCATAGCTCTGCTCCATGACCAGAGTTCTTGGGCTCCATGCTGACCGCACAACAAGATATTTTTACTTGGAACAAGTCTTTGTTTAAGAGCACTTCCAAGTTTTAATCATTAGGTTTAGGGAAAACAAGATGATTGCCTTAAGAATTTTGAGTTACACAAACTTAGCTTTTATACTGGGTTCTCTTGTGTAGTTTTAAGTGCAGCTAAAACTGGACTTGTCACAAACCTAGCTTCTCACCATTAGTGATGGCAAATAGATTTGACCAGACACCACTGACCCTCAGGATTCATCATGGCAAACACAGGGTTTGTGGGCAACTTATCTTTGCAGCTTACCAATGGCCAGTAATAGCAATATTTTTTAATGTTGATGTATACAATATAGGTGTCTTAATTTTTCATTACATAATTTCTTGTCTCTGTTTTGAAGCTCAAATTGTGCCTGGCACAGCTTTAAGTGACAGTGCAATTCTGGGCTAATTTGTGCACTAGGGGTCAGCAGTAGGTTGAGTTATTATTCTCAATTTTTAACTCCCTGGGAGTTGCATTATATATCCACATTTTTGTCATCACCTCATGGTGAACAGAGTGAACTTTCTGACCCCTTCACTTGGTCACATGACTTGCTTGGCCTGTGAAGCATTGGCAGACATGATGTGAGACACTTGTCAAGAGTGCCAAGGTTGGGAAACCGTGCTATAAAGAGAGAGCATGGAAAAGTAGACAGAATGGGAAGTTACAAGTTGCAGAGTTCTCCTCCATGCAAGTACAACAGTGAGCATCTAAAACTCATTGTCCTCAAATCTCCTTGTTCCATTGCCAAAATACCAGCAAGGCAAATTTGGGGCTTTTGTGCACTTCTGACTTTGCTAAAATTCTCATCCCTGCTTTAGGAATTGCCAAATCAAGTCATCCTGTTGCCTGACAATTCCAAACCCTGCTCGCACTACCCTCCTTGTGAAGTCTTTTTTGATTTGTCCCAAGTATCCAGTCACCTAACTTCTTGATAGAATCCTCCTGACCCCTACTCCTTATGCTTTAGTGAAGTTATTTAAAACTATCAGTTTCACTTCAGGTATTTTCTGTGAGTGCATTTTTCATGCTTTTTATTGTATTTATTTTTGCTCCATTACTTATAAGTGCTTGAAAAACAGGCTTTGTGTTTCTTAATTTTTGAGCCTCTTTCTTTGGAGTGGAATGTGGTTTGTTAACAGAAAATGGCTCCCACTCAAGCACTGACATGTCTGTTTCTGTAAGGCATTTCATCTCATAGTGAGAAATGGCAGACTCAGCTTGGGTCCTCAAATACAGAAACTGGTAAAGATAAGTTGAGGAGAATGTTGTGAAGGTCTAGGTGCTGATTTGAATGCTGTCCATTGGGAGAACAGCAGCTTATTTAATGAAAAGTGCAGGAGAAAAGTTTTCATGAACAAAACATCAACAGGAGAAGGAAGCCTTGAATTTGTGTTTTTTGAAGCATCTAGCAAAACACATTAGATAATAAATATTTGTTGCTTGGATAGATGGATGGATGACTAGATAAACACACATATGAGAGAGGTAACCAATGAGGGCTTAGAAGCCTAAAGCTAGGTTTCTGAATTTGTTTTCAGTAGTAACAGGGAGCTACAGAAAGATATTGCTGAGGAAGAAGACTTCTAATGTGATAAATGTAGAAGATACATTTAACAGCTTCAGGGAGGGATGTGTGAGCTTGATCTTCTCATACAGGGTCTCAGGAAAATATAAACATATTTTCCCAAGGGAATTTTGGAGATAATTTTCTATCTTATTGGTTATAATTATATCTGAAATGAACACAAATGATTATAAAATAGCACTAGAATTAAAGCATGTTTATGTTCATCCACAAACACAACTAATTCATGTTTAATATGTGTGAGCCTAGCCACAAAGATATCAGTCCATTTACCCTTTTGCTGAAAGAAAAACATCATAGCTATCTAGTTAATCAGCAGTGTTTGTTAGTGAATAATTCATGTTTTCCCAATGCAAGGGCAATTCAATGAAGGCGGGTGATACGGAGGTAAAATCTGGGTCTTAAATACTCCTGAACATGGGCTCATCAGTGGCTGTAACTGTATTTATTAATTATGGAAAAAATGATATTTTGGTCATTATATAGATGGTTATTACATTGGGGGGAAGCAAGTACAGAATATAGAGATGTTAAGCAAAAAGACAGACCGACAGTCCTACCTTCTCAGAAAGAATGATTTTTACTGGTCATTCAGAAACGCTGAAGAGGGCTTTATTCTCACCAATACATTGATTTTAATTGTGGCTCCCTTCTGACTGGCTCATTATTGGATTTTGTAATACCTGTATCTTATAATACTGCAACTGGGGTCACAGCTTTCCCTTTACAAAGTGTTTTCACACAAGTCATTTCATCTGATCTTAATCACTGGACTAAGGAGGGGAAATCAGTATTTCCATTTCAGAGATAATAAACTCGTCCCAGGTAAAATGACTGATAGTTTTTGTCTCTAGGGGCAGCAGTGTCCTCATTGCTCTATGTCAACTATCTGAGAGAATAGTCTTCCAATAACAGGTGAGATACCTTTGGATGTTTTTACCTAATAGATGCCTTCATATTTCTTTACATAGGGTATCCAATTATAAAACAACTATGGATAATTCATTTGAAATACCTTCAAAGATTTTATTCTTCTTTTCATTAGCCTTATTTTAAGGTTGCCTTTGAAATACTCATCATCTTGCTTCATCTTGAGTATTTGCCAGTGCTTAACTTCAAGAAGGTAATTATAAAAGCCATTCTACCTCAACCTGAAAAATCACAACCTTCTGGGAATAACATTTTTTCTGTAGAAGTATAGTTTGCCAAGGTAATTTAAAAAGAAAGAAAGGAGGCCTGGCACAGTGACTCATGCCTGTAATCCTTGCACTTTGGGAGGCCGAGGCGGGTGGATTACCTGAGCTCAGGAGTTCAAGACCAGCCTGGACAAACAGTGAAACCTTGTCTCTGCTAAAACATACAAAAAATTAGCTGGGCAAGGCAGTGTGCGCCAGTAATCCCAGCTACTTGGGAGGCTGAGACAGGAGAATCGCTTGAACCTGGAAGGCAGAGGCAGCCTGGGTGACAGAACAAGACTCCATCTCAAAAACAAACAAACAACAACAACAACAACATAAAGAAGGAAAGGGGAAAGGGAGGACCCCTGTCAGTTTCATATGTCCAAACCACTAAACTCTACTTTCTGATTTCCCAGAGATGACCAAAATTTCATATTTCAACTCTGTACCCACGGTCCAAGTTATTCTAAGCAAATGAAATAACTCAATTTCCTTTTAAGGTGGAAAAGAACCACCATGCTTTTAAAAACAATCACTTTCCAAATTGACTTTTTTTAAGGTATCGGAGAACTCTTAATTGTTTCCAAATTTGGGTTGCAGTTGTTCATTAGAATGTATCAAATGTTAAAGGACTTAAATTTGATCATGCTCACATCCAACGTGTCCTGTACAATGTGAAACTGGCACAAAACAACACTTCTTTATAATGTTCCTTTCTTTGTAAGATCAACATGTGTTTGTGAGACATTTCACTCTCTATGAGCATCTTTCCAAAAATTTCTGTGTGCTTTCAAGGGAATAAAAGAGCAGACACCTGTCTGATCCAGGGTATCATGGTGACTTACGCTTGGGATCCCATAGTAAGGGGGTGATGATGTAGCTAGAATATTCTCTCTACTTGGGTCCCCTTTTGGGTATATCTGTTGCTTGTAAGCCTCAAATTATGCATGTACCACAACAGACAAGGTGTTTCTGAAAATTAAATAACTTCATCCAAATGAAGTTTCCTTTCTGTAAGAACTTCCATCACCCGAATTCTGCATAGGGCTTGAATACACACACAATATGCTTGGAGTGTCGGGTGCTTAATACTCCCATCAGCACAGCCATAATCATTGTAACATCAAATTAGGATATGACACCTCCTCACATGTTCCTTTGTTAAATTTTCATTTTATGCAGTCTTGCTGATAGTTTTTGCTGCCTTTGCATGGTGTCTCTTTTGTGTTCCGTTCAAAAATATTTCCCTTATAAAACCATAACTTGTTCTAACTCTTTGATACTATTTCAAGTAGATGCAGCTGGATGTAAACCACTTATTTATCCCTGACAAAAAATTTACACACAGTTGCTAAAAATAAAGTAAGGCAAATCCTCCTTTAATTCATTCAATATGCTGAGATAAAATTCATACACATCCCATGATGTGTGGGGTAATTCTAATAAATAAGATTTCGTACCAATTCACAAAACTTAGTAATTCTTGCAAATTCATTGATTCACTTCTTCACTTATTTTGGTCATTGAATTTTTATATTTGATTGTCATTTGTTACTCTATGCCCTGCACAAAACGGACCTTTTCATGAAGAAATGGGAAAAGTATCAGTAAGTTAGAAATCAGTATCGTTATACCTGGATGAAAACAGGGGCTACTCTGTTCCATTAATACTTTTGATCTTTTTTTTTTTTAATGTACCTCTGATTTAGTGTCAGTTTAAACCCTTAATTCACATAAAATCAAATCCCTCCATGAAATATTACTCATAGAAAGGATCTTATGTAGAACAGCATGCAAGCATGCATGTTTTCCTTTCCCCGTATTTGCATTAAATTGGAACAGATTAACTTAATGTTGCATGAAAATAAGTGAAGTGTCATTTTAATTAAAAGATAGTAGTGCTATATCCCTTGGCTGAGCCTCAGAAAGCACTTTCCATTTCTTAGAAGTAAAATGGATAATTATTCCTGATGGTTCATAAGCTAGAATTTTCTCTTAATCTATTTTGATACATCGGATTGGGCACTTTTGTACTGTGGACTATCATTGAGAATGAAGCCACAACATTTTGACAACTTCCCAGCACTGAGGCTTGCCCAACAGGGATAGGCAGTTAAAATGTCAATCAGAGTGGTCTTCTACTAAAATGCAAAGAAACAATTGCCAGAAATGAACACTTTCTTAGTAGACACAACCCAAATCTGTGCTTTGAGCCTTTCTTCTTGAGGAGAAATCCAGTCTTCAGCTGTAAAAAGAAACCGTGTTGGAAATTTGATTAACAAGCTCTACTGCGTAGTACAAGTTGACCTGATACAATGGAGCATGTGTCAGAGGTAAAGCTATCTTGTAGCTACTTGAACCAGCCAAGTTCTATGATCATAAACTGCCTTTTTTTTTCTTTTTTTTGGGAATACATCAATGGTAAGCCTTGGAAGTCATGATGAAAAACAATTGCCTGTTCACTGGTATTTCCAACAACTGCCTTAGGGCTGCATAATTAGTATTTCTGAGCAAGCAAGCAAGCATGCACTCATATAGCAGGCACACATGACAGTTTCTGTAGCAACACACATACACACACTTCTCCTAATTGTTGGAGACCATTGTAAATTCAGGAACAGAGGGAAGGTGGAGCTAATTAGAAGTCTCCAAAAATGAGTTGGTTCAAACATATCAACACTGGTTAAAAAACAAAATTTCAACGTTCCTTCCATTGATTCTACCTTTCTCAATATGTCAACCTAGTTACCTCTTGCTCAACTCTAGCCATTTTTTCCCTTGTTATTCTTTTAGGAAACAGGAGCTAGTTTTGCAAATGGATTTAGCACTCATTGTTCTATTAAGCATGGTCTTCAGGCAGTGCAGAAGACTGTCTTTTCTGTGTCCCTCACTAACAGAGTTTCCTTCCTTCCTTCCTTCCTTCCTTCCTTCCTTCCTTCCTTCCTTCCTTCCTTCCTTCCTTCCTTCCTTCCTTCCTTCCTTCCTTCCTTTCTTCCCTCCCTCCCTCCCTCCCTCCTCCCTCCCTCCCTCTGTGATTTGAAGACTGCAAGCATTCAAAAATGAATGTTCTTTTGACTCTTGTTAAGTTCTAAAGAAACCAGTATATTTTCAGAGATCACAGAAGAGAACAGTAAGAACAGATCATAGGAAAAAAATTCTGGGCAAGACGGAAATCAAAAAGAAACATAGGAAAATCTGTTAGGCCTCCTGAGTGAAGACCATGGATGCATTCGGGGAGGCAAAAGAGTCTCTTAATCACACAGTGTAAAAGTATGATCCTTGTTATTTTTGTTTTTCATTGCAGGCATTTCTAACAGGAACAAAAGCAGCACTGGAAAATGTATCAGCTCTGTTTTTTCTTGGCATAATATTTTGTGTGCCTGTTTATTCTCACAGGCATTTCTGAGAACATAAACTGAAAAAGCTTATTCTCAGAAAAAAGGGTTATATTCTCAGTTCTAATGCTCCATCTGCATTAATAAGATTATACTGATAAATCCAAAATTACTCAGACTGGAAATACATTTTTACCATTCTTGCTCCCCTCCCTTTCTACCTCTTCCAACTAGGGCCGTCATCTCTTTTGGGAATAAAAAGTCAAAAAACAGTCCCATGGAGAATCTAACTTCAAAGTATTTTATAGATACCCAAAGCCTGGTAGGAAGAAAACTCAGCAGTGTACTGGTCATTCTCCAGAGAAGAAATGAGAATACAGGGCAGGGAAATTGATGGCTCTACCCAGGCATGGAACCCAGGGTTCCAGTCTAACAGCAAAAGTTATCCACAGTCTCTACCCTTTCTATACTTCCAAATAGATGTGGCAGATTACATTGAGAAGAATAATTTTGTTGCCAGAAGTTGTTTTTTACATTAAATATAATTTTCCTTATTTTGGCTTGTTCTCAATAATGACAACAACCTGCAATAATCATGCATTCTAGGCACTGCATTTATTGCTCAATATATCTCTTCATTCAACATTAAAGCTCACAATTCTCCCAAGCAAATGCTTATTAAAACCCAGATCTTCAAATATTAAAAGTATAGCATCAAAGACAATTCCACTGAATTTATGAAACCTAATTTGAAATCCAACAAAGCATTTGTTTTGAGGCACATAGGGCAGTGGTGAAATGTTGAGAGTTTTCTAACCAATGGAATAACACATTTATCTTAGGGCTTGGAAAGGCTTCTGTTTTAGACTGTTGTATAACAAAATCTGGCCTCACTTACATTGTGCCACCAAGACATTTGGCCCTAGTGCTGATGAGCTGGGAGCCAAGTGGCCACTAGGATACTAACACATGAAGCAAAATACAATCAATCAGGAACCATCTTACCAGATACTTCTCTTCAATCAGCAACTCTAAGAGTGGAAACTCTTCCTGGCTTGGGATTATGTAAATTTTCCAAATCAATGACATTTTATCATGGAGCTTCTGACAAAGAAATGAGCACCTTATCCAACCTGGGCCATGCTCATCGACCAGAAATAGTGTAGACAGGGCTCCTGCCTTAGAAGGAAAGTTTGAGTACATGACAGTGTTGTTCTAACTCCAGATTCCTCATGTTCTAACTTCTGTTTTCAGAGGCAATCACTTGAAAAAAAAATGCTGTCCATAATGATTCAAAATACTCTCTAACTACTGGGAATATATAGTACAGTTAGAGAAATAAGTGGCTATTACCTGTGATGGAGGATATGGTAAACAAATCATTGGTCTTAAAGTCTCACTTTGGGTAATTGTAAAGGAGGGGGCTCTAAATTTCCTAAATTGGAATGGAAAAATAGAATTTCCTTAATTCCATTTTGTCTTTTCATTTTGGCTCCACTGCTTTGCCTACTCTAACTGACCACCTCTATTTCTAGTCCCAGTACAGCATTGTAGCACCTAACCTACCTGTCATTCTTATATAATCCAATTTCAAAGTACCTCTTAATTTGATACGAAATCATTACAGTTGTGCACATAATTACTGATAATGATCATCTAAAGCAACATCAAATGGAAAATTGTTCTTCAAGGAAACGTTAAGTTCCATATAGCTTGCCCTTGCTGTCATGTATATATCATCATTTAGGAGACCTAAATGGTTAGAATAGATCCCCTATTAGCCCTGTCTCTTAGTCAGTGGCTATGAATAGATGTTCCTATTTGGGAAAATTGTCAAATTCATTTTGTAAAATTAACTTCAAAGAAAATCTCCTGTTTCATGCATGCATACACACACACCAAACTTTCAAAACTCCTAATAATGTCTATGATAACCAGAACTTTCTGGACAATGGTAAAAGGACAACAGTAGAGATTTCTTGTTGACCAAAGAAAAACAAATATTGGTGGATGAGAAGAGGCTAACACAGTACTTGGAGGATAACTGTATTGTAGCAGCTGCTTTAATGCTTCCTTATTGGCCAACCTGTGCTAGTCATGTAGCTATGGTGGACAGTTCTAGGTCCACTGGTAGTCTCACATCAAGAGGCCTGGCTGTGAGGTCTCCCTACTTTTCTGTCTCGGAGCATTCTTTTAAGTTGCTTAGATGCAGTGCAGGTGGGCTCCTGGGAAACAATGGGAAGGGGTCAGTGAATAAATACTTCAGCTTCATCCTTCAGAAGTACAAGTCTCAGGCAAGTTCTATACTAGGGGTCAGCAAACTCTTTTGGTAATGGGCCAGATATTTATTTAGATATTTTAGGCCATGTGGTCTCTGTCACAGCTATTTAACTCTGTCATTGTAGCACAAAAGCAGCTATAGACAACATGTAAACAAATCAGTGCAGCCCTGTGCCAATAAAACTTTATTCATGAAAAACAGGCCAGGTTTGGCCCACAGGATATAGTTTGGGGACATTTGTTCTACATAATTTCTTAGAAATTCTCTAGGGGTGTTGAGGTCCCTACTGCTAACCTACACAATCTTTTGTTTTATTTTTCTTTCTTTTCTCATTTTTCCTACTTTCTTACCCCTGCTTCCTGGAATCATCTCCTAAATAAACTACCTGCCCTCAATCCTTATTTCATGCTCTGTTAAAAAAAAAAAAAAAAAAAAAAAGACACATAGGAGGCAGAGGCACCCACTTAATGTCTATTGACAGAAGTAATGAAGGAAGCATGTATGATAACATATGATCCATTGTAGACTGGCTTTGGTGCCCTGGTCAAAATGAATGCTTACTAGAAGATGATAATTAAGATGAAGCAGCGCCTTCAGGACTTGGGCTCATTCTGGCATTAGAATAAATTGCATAACCTTTATATTCTGTATTCCATAATCATTTATTTTAGGAAGGAAGTATTGCAAAGGAACATATCTGGCTCATGAAGGGCTACAGACTAGGGAGGAGAGTGCTGGCTAGCAAATTGGTGTTGATAAAGTAGTCCGGAGCTGACTCCAAGCCATTTATTTTTCAAGTAGTCCCTCTAGAAAACTCTACAAAAAGCCAGTCTACACCCACCCTAAGATTTAGTGAACAGTGACAACGGGGGGCAGCCCTGCTCAAAACAAGGGAACCATGAGATGGCAGTCTCAGAGGAGGCCTCTTAGTGGTTTCTCCAATCTTTTTCCTCAGTTGATTTAATTTGCAGAAAGAATTCCTTTTTGTCTGTTCTTCATAGACGGTGATTTGGGGTTTGACCCTACCCATCCTCCCTCAGCTTACTACAATAGCAACATGATAGGAAAAATATATACTGCTTTTCCATTGATGATTGTTAGATATGACCTTAACAGCAATTTGATTTTTTAAAACAGGGGCTTCCTGTGTTGCCCAGGCTGGAGTGCAATGGTATGATCATGGCTCACTGCAGCCTCAGCTTCCTGGGCTCAAGCCATCCTCCCAGCTCAGCCTCCAAGTAGTTGGGACTACAGGTGCACACCATCATGCCTGGCTAATTTTTAAAACTTTTTTGTATAGATGGGGTTTCACTATGTTGCCCAGGCTGGTCTCCAATGCCTGGGCTCAAGTGATCCTCCCACCTTAGCCTCCCAAAGTGCTGGGAATACAGGTGTGAACCACCACTCCTGGCCTGCAATTTGATTTTCTAATAGATGTATACTTAAATGTTTCACTTACTGGAACATAGATTTGACAGTGTACTGGGAAAACTCCATTTTAAAATCATACCTTTGTCTAGTTAGGTTTATTGAATGATGGGAATATGGAAAGTGGGCAAATATTTGACCGTTTTCTCTAAGGGCATTAAAGGATCTGTAACTGTATAAAGTTGGTAATGATGAGTTACTAATCCTGTGGTCAAATATAAGGAACAACCAGGGCAGAGTCCATAAATTCCCTAAAGGTTCAATATTTAAGTTTCCATATGAAAAAAACACAAAAAGTTATCCATTCTGTTCTTCCTAGGAAAAATAATGTCCTGGTTCAAATTTGATGGTCAATGGAGTTATATTGTTTTGTACTTCCTTCTACTTCATCTTATGCTTTTTCCTTGCATTCTATCCATTCTTTCATTTGTAAAATAAATAGAGTATCTATTATCTATAAAACACAGGAGGTGGTTTGGAACATTGTATTCATTATCCTTCCCTATGGGCAAATTTAGCTCCTCACTCTATTGGAGTCAGGCTTGGACAAGTGACTTGCATTGGCGAATGCAATATGAGTGCAAGTGACAAAATACTTCCTAGTAAAAATTTTTAAGCAGACTCAGTGTTTCTACTTACCTTTTATTTTATTTTAAGTGATACCTAAAGTGAAGGCAGCAAGGTAGAAAGCCACAGGTAATCCACAATGGCTTTCATGAGAAAGAGAAACAAACCTCTGTTGCTGGAAGTCACTGAGATACTTGGGGTTGTTTATTTACCATGGTATTATTTCACCAAAACTCACAAGGGTTCAAGGATGAAACAGACATGGCTCCTGTGCTAAAAAGGTTTAGTAAAAGTTATACAATAAGAAGACTTCTTGTATATGGTGTGGGCTAGTAGTATGAATAGTGGTTAAGGGCATATAGTTTGCAGTCATGAAGCCTGGGTTTGAAACCCCCACTCCCATTTAAGTTTGGCTAATTTGCAAAGGTTATTTATCCTCTCTCAGCCTTACAAATATAGTTCTCAACTTGCTGGGCTGGCAGGAGAAATAGCTGAGATAATATTACCATATGTGCAGCACAGGACAAAATAATTTGCTCAGAGGAAGTGCTCCATGCAAATTATGAACAATTTAAAGCTATTTAAGGGAATTCACTATGACATTGATGGCATCATGTACTTCCACAAGATAAGTTTTATCTCTTTTATCCTACTACTTGGACCAACAGGTAGCAAAGACTGAGAAACTTTTAGGCAGAAAATCAGTATCTTGAATTGTAACTCCCTAGATTGCCACAAGGAACTTATCTTGTAAACAAATAATCCTAAAGTTCTTTCTCTCCTCTTGAAGTTTTTTACACTTCACAAAACCTCATTTCCTCTACATGCAAAATGAGAACTATTCTAGTTACACACATGTATCACACATCTCATTTTGAGAAAAAAACCTAGTGAGGAACTGAAGGATCTGAGTTTGGAGTCTGCACATCATGGTGACTAGCCATGTGACATTGTACCAGTCACTTAATCCAGTAGATTTCTTGAGTCAGCAAAATTTAAAAACAAACTATATAGGTCATGCTTTAAGCTTTCACTTTTAACTTTGCTAAAGAAGAATTTTGAAAGAAAAGAACTTGCTATTAATTACTATTATTTTGTATAAAGGAAAGAGTATTTTCATACACAAACAATATGAAGGACCCAATGGAAATAAAGGACAATCTCTTCCAAGAAAGTAAATGACAAACTTATATAAACATATAGCACAAAAGAGGACTTATTTGAAAAAATTGGAATGTAGAAAAATTAGAATATAAAATCTTACTGTATTTCATTTTAGTAATTGTTTTCTAAACACAAATTATTTTGGAAATCCTCATTTTTGAGGATCTACATTCAGCAGTAAACACCAGAGAATTATGAGGCCCAATAAGCTCCTTTACTTAAAAAAAATCCCCAGCATATTATTTGTATACAAAATAAATTTTTACATTTAGATATACTGACAAGAATAACAACAGCTCTTTCAATCAATTTGGGATGTTGAGTAGTTTGGGGGAAACCCAAATACAACAGCAGTTCTTCAGCTGCTTCAAATGCCATTAAAATTACATGGCCAATTGATTTTAAACAAAGGTGTCATGGTAATTCAATGGGTAAAAGACATATGCAACTGGAACAACTACATATCTGCACGTGGAAAAAATGAATCTTACCCTTGACTCATTATGGACAAAAATTAACCTAAAATGGATCATATCTCCAAACATAAGAACTAAGAACATTAAACTTCTACAAAAAAGTGTTGGACAAAATCTTTGTGACCCTGAGTTAGGTAAATATTTCTTAAACAGGATGTAGAAAACAGCCATAAAAGAAATATATTGATAAACTGGACCTTATTAAGATTAGAAGCTTTTGGTTTTCAGAAGACACATTTAAGAAAAAAAGGCAAGCCACAGACTGAGAGAAAATGCATGTGAAGCATATATCCAACATAGGGCTTATATCCAGAATATGTAAAGATTAGATACAATTCAATATGAAGACAACCCAATTTTATTTATTTATTTATTTATTTATTTATTTAGTGCTTTTGTGTTTGTTATTATTTTTTCTTTTTTTATTATTATTATACTTTAAGTTCTAGGGTACATGTGTATAACGTGTAGGTTTGTTACATATGTATACTTTTGCCATGTTGGTGTGCTGCACCCATCAACTCGTCATTTACATCAGGTATAACTCCCAATGCAATCCCTCCTCCCTCCCCCCTCCCCATAATAGGCCCCAGTGTGTGATGTTCCCCTTCCCGAGTCCAAGTGATCTCATTGTTCAGTTCCCACCTATGAGTGAGAACATGCAGTGTTTGGTTTTCTGTTCTGCAGAATCTTCTGGAGAAATCCCTGTACAAACTTCCTATCCTTTCTCTATCTCATGAAAAGTCACACAGTGCATTCTCTTCTTAGCAATAAAAATGAAGGAACATGTGTGTCTGAGGATTTTGGCCAAGGAAACCCATTGAAGACTCAACATCCAAAGTTTTTATTGGGTGCTGATCATGTAGGCACCCTCTGCCTGGCAACTTCTAAAATTCCAGACTCCCAGAGGAAATCAGGTGTTCACCATAAATTACATTGTACAAATTGTCTAGGCACAGGGAATAAACCTTATCATTAAGTGATGGAGGGAACATTTTGACAGTCAAGTTCCTATGTGTTAGCCAAGAGCCAACCTTGATAAGGAGCCCTTCTACAGGTAGCAGTTTCAGGCTTGCTATCTTAACTCCTTGCTAAACATTCAGTTTCTTTGAAGAGCTATCTTCACCGTCTTACAGGTTTGCTCTGAAGATTGAGAGAGATGGTGATGGTAAAGCATTGTGTAGCGCTAGCTATAAAATGTATAGAATCACTGTTTTCTGAAATCACTGTCATCATTACTGCATTTTGCTGGGTTCTCTAACGTAATAGTTCACAAGAATCAACACTTACGTGATGCCTTATCATTTGCAGGAAGGAAATATAGTGAAGTGGTTTAATATATTCCCCAGGAAGTTGAATCCTGGCTCCACCACTTAACCATCACATTGTCAAGTTATTTAAGCTCTCTGTGTCTAAATTACTCACCTCTAGTATTGAGATAATAATAGTATCTATACCGTATGCAGTATTCATGAGGATTAAATGAGAGGTGATTCAACAAAGTACTAGCACAGTGCCTGGTAGATAATAAATGCAACATACGATTTCTGAACAGAGCACTCTTCTCATTGACAAACATTTCTATTTTGGATATTTTTCTTCATGGCCCAGTGGAGTGAGAAACATGAGGACCACTGCACTGACAATCATTATGAGAGGGTCAGTAGTCTAATGAACTAGATTATTCTTCTCTGTAGTATGTCAACTGCCTACTCTCTCTCCAGTTCCCCTGTAGATTCCCACCAGAAAATGTTCTTCAAGATTGTATTAGCATTTCCTGTTGATGAAGGGAACAAACAGAACACGCTTGTTTTGTCCAAAACCAACTGCAAAACCAACTCAGCTGTGATTGCAAACAGTGCAAGAGTTTACTGACTGACAGTCTACAGGATTTAGATAGAGTCCTCTCTCAGAGTGGCTATGAGTTTTATTTCTGAGCCTCTTAAAAATTAAAATCATTCAGTTATTCCTTCAGAGAAGCCGAACATGTGGAAAATCACAAATGGGGTCAAAATCAGCATCAGCAAAACTGACCTGAAGGGAATCTGTTGAATGACAACTTCTCATCCTCACATATGAGGTAGAGATGGAACTGTGGAACTGACCAAATCCATTTCGTTTTAAGCACAATCTAAATAGTAGGAAGCTTTTGTTCAAACTCTGAAGCATAAATTAAACATACTGTGGAGGAAGATACTATCTATTTTTTTATTATCTATTGCAGTTTAAACCTGTTTGCAGAATGCAAATATTACAGCAGCAAATGTCCAAAGTTAAGAATCTTACAGTAAGTTATTTTCATCTGTCATTTATCCTCTGGTCATTTTATACATAAAGAATAATTCTTATTTAAGACAAATCCCCTCTTTGAATTCAAGATCAAGAAGGAATCTGTGGTGATTTGTTTTTTTGTTTTTTGGTTTTTTTTGGTGATTTCTTTCTGTGTTTATTTCCCTTTGAGAGAGAGGGAGGAAGAAGGAAGATTGGAGGAGGGAGTAGAGTTGGGGCAACCAGTGATATGCTGATAAACTGGCTAAAATAAAAGCAATCTAATTTGTAGTTTTTGTTGTTTTCTGTAATGTAAATATTCCCAGCATGGCCAATTTCATGCTATTAATAATTTATTGACTCCCCCAAGCTGGTAGGAGCTGGTTCTAGTACCACTAAATGAAGGTATAAAGAGAAAGGAAGAAAGGGAGACAGAAAGGGAGAGAAAATGAAAAGGAAAGGAAGAAAGAAGAGAGAAAGAGATGGAGAAAGAAGACTCGAGTAGTCACATCAGCCAGTAATTTTTGAGTTCATATTATGTAGTTGGCATTTATATAGATTATTTTAATTTATTCTCCCTATAGCTCTATAATGTAGGTCTATTATCTTTATGTCCATTGGAAATTGAGGAAACCAGCTGGGCACGGTGGCTCATGCCTGTAATCCCAGCACTTTGGGAGGCCTAGGCGGGTTGGATCGCCTGAGGTTAGGAGTTCGAGACCAGCTTGACCAACATGGAGAAACGCCGTCACTACTAAAAATACAAAATCAGCCAGGCGTGGTAGTGCATGCCTGTAATCCCAGCTACTCGGGAGGCTGAGGCAGGAGAATCGCTTGAACCTGGCGGAACTCACTTGTAAAAAAAAAAAAAAAAAAAAAAAAAAAAAAGAAAGAAAAAAAAGAGAAAAGAAAAGGAGGAAACCTAGGCATGTGTAAGTTCACCAAAAATGCTCGAAAGCTACATGACCAGTTTGTGGTAGAACAAAAATGAGGCAGCACTCCAGTCCTTTCCTCCCAAATGAGACATTTACCCTCAGTGCATTAAGATTGAATCCAGACACTTTGATGGAAGCTCTCATCCCTCACCTACCTAACTTGACTTGGTCCAATGATGTCCTAGGCCACTGGTCATTTTTCTTGAATCTCTGTAACTACAATTACTATATACCTGGACTCTCAACAATTGCTCCTATATTCCAAGAAGAAGCTATTCACAAATCTTATGTAAGAACCCTAGGGTCTTTCATGAAACGTAGGAGATGTTTTATCCTAGACAGGCAACACAGATGCAATGAAATGAATGATCAGGATTTAACATGCTGGACAATAGCATTCTATCACCAGAGTCTCCCATTTTATACTCTACACAAGAGTACCATTATTTTAACTAAACAATAACTAATTGGTTCTGTAAAACCTTGTATTTCCAGTCCTAACCTTTTGTCAGAACTGTAGGATAAAGTTACTTTGAACATATATGGTGGTGATGGAAGGATCCTGGAAATGTGTCTAACCCTGTCAGGTGACATTCTGTTAGTGGAAGAAGTGCAGGGTGCTTTTATTTTTGTTTTAAATAAACTTTTTATTTTGGTATAATTTTAGGTTGCAGAGAAGTTGCAAGGATAATATAAATAGTTCCTGCATGCCCTTCACCCAGCATCACATATATTTGTCAAAACTGAGCAATTATTTTTGGTATATTACTGTTAACTCCAGATTTTAATTTTATAATGACTTTATGGTAATTGTTAATCAAATAATAGGATAATGTGTGTAATGTTACAGATTTATAAGTTGTTTTCACTTAATAAACTTCCATTTATGGCCCTGTATCAACCCTAGAGAGATAGGTAGGCTTAGTGATACCTCACTGAAAAGATGATGAGATTATAGTTTCTCGAAGTTTAGTCTAATAGGTAGAACTAAAAAAAAAAAAAGTGCTGTGGCTTTCTAACTCCAAACCTCATGCTTTCCTGTATCCCACTGAATTCATTGTATCTGAAAAAACGAGGTTTCCCACTGTGCTGGAGGGATCAACTCACAGTGATGGATAAGAATCTTCAGCAAAGTTTAACGTCTGAGTTCTTCTTTTAGAATGCATCACCAATATCTCTAAAAATTAACTCCTCACGTGGGCTTGCTTCTCTCTTTTTGTTGTAAACCTACATTGGGAAATCTGGTCTTGATCATCAAAACGTCATTTTCCTTTGCCAAAAACAAACAAACAAACAAAAAAAAAACCCTACAGCAATTCTTTGACATTCAATATTCTCAGCAGTCCATGATCACGTGGTTATTCTTAATTGCATTGTGGAATCTTGCAGTTTTGTAGTTCTTCCAGAAATTTCATTGTTTCAACACTCACATGACTTTTAGAAAAGATTATAGAGCAAAGAATGTCTTGTTAGCTTAGAAAATAGGAATTTATCATACAAGTGTTTTCCAAGTACCTTCTCTTAAAAATATTTTGTATTCCCAAATCTCTAAGATATCACTGGTTTCTGAAAAATCAAAGCTTACAGATCCATCATTGAAAGTTTAGGAAAAAGCCGGGCGCGGTCGCTCAAGCCTGTAATCCCAGCACTTTGGGAGGCCGAGACGGGCGGATCACGAGGTCAGGAAATCGAGACCCTCCTGGCTAACCCGGTGAAACCCCGTCTCTACTAAAAAAAATACAAAAAACTAGCCGGGTGAGGTGGCGGGCGCCTGTAGTCCCAGCTACTCGGGAGGCTGAGGCAGGAGAATGGCGTAAACCTGGGAGGCAGAGCTTGCAGTGAGCTGAGATCTGGCCACTGCACTCCAGCCTGGGCGACAGAGCGAGACTCCGTCTCAAAAAAGAAAAAAAAAAAAAAAATTTAGGAAAAAGATAAGCTCATTGATTGATTTATGTCTGGAAGCACAACTCATTTAAAATGTTAATATTCGCATAGAAACTTATGAATCTAAAGACCAACTTTTAGCTAAGACAATGTTATTTTTGAATATTCTAAGAAGGCATGATAAAGATTAGTTTTCTTCTGCCTTTTTAAAAAAAACTTCCCTGGACAAGTAGCAAATCTGCTTACAAAAAAAGCTTTCCTGCACCATATTTATTTCATCTGCATTTACAAAATAGAACATGTGGGAATAACAACTAAGCCTTCATGATAAAACAGAAGAATAAAATTTGAATATCAACCTTTTGGTTTAGTATGTTAATATGTTAGCTTGAGGAGCCGTAGAACATTGAAATAAAAGTCAGAGGTTCACTGTTGTATAAACTCATAATCCATGCAAATCATCAAAGTGCTCATTCTATATCAGAAATCAAAACTTGGCTGACTTTTTCAGATGCTGTTATCCCTAACTCAAAGTCATGTTCTGTTTTTACTTTATTCTGTCACATAAAAGTGCTTAATACGTGATGGTTATAAATGATAGAATATAGTGTGCAATGTTGCCTACTGGGAAACCTAAACTTCCTGTAACTGGCTTTATGGTCCTTGATATCAAAATAACTCAGAATTGATACGGAGGGATGATACTCTAATGAAAAAATGACCACCTTATTGCCACCATTTTACTCCCACCAATGAAATCCAGAAATACTTCCTCATAATTACCAGGAAAGATTGTGCTGGTTTTAAGAAGACATACTTTTTTTCCTATTAAATACCTTATATAAATTATTCACTTCAAAAGTAAACAAATATAAACAAAAAATCTAAAACTGAAGGAGCAACCTCGCCATTCCCTCATTTTTTTCTCTAACCATTCCAGTATTAAGACTGACGTCCTGTAGCTACTTTGCTTTAAAAATATATCTACTTTTCAAGAATCAGAACATCTTATATCTTACTCTTTGGACAGTTGCTGAGGCATAATTCTCTCTTTATTTGCTTAATTTGCTCTGCCTACTGTAGGAAATTTTGAAAAATCACATGAGATAAACACAAGACCTTAAAATGGGCAACAAAACTTAACATAACCACTGACCAACAGTGCTTCTACACTACTTGCCTCTAAGTAACAATGCCAAATAGATGGTTTTTAATTTTATTTTTGAGTAATGAGAGTCACCTTATATAATTACACTTTTTGGACATTCTACTCTACCTTCTATAGTCAAAATCAAAAGCAGAGATAATTACATCCACTGGGCTTGCCATTCGGAGCTCCAGGACAGCGGCCATCAAGCATTCATCATGTCTGACCAGACAGGAAAATGTGTAAGGCAGTTTTGAGGTGGTAATTCAAGCTACAGGAAGCCCTCACAGCAGTGCGTTTTTAGAAGTAGCAATTTTAGTCTCATCAGTGGTAATTTACAAGTGATTTAATGGTACTGAATCATGGACCTGTTTCAACATTTATGAGAGGACATAAAAAGTTATGACAATTTCACAGTACAAAATGAATATTAATATTAAAAATAGGCTTGCTTTTAACTGATATTCATTTTGGGAGATGTGCAATCTTTTTTGAGGGGCATACTTTTCCTTAAAACATAGGCCCTGCAGGAGAGAGATGATAATGCTGACAGAGAACAGAGGCACTGACAATGCAGATTACTGCCACGTTGGGAAATTGGCATTGGCCAGTTATACCAGCTGTTTTCTGCTGATTATGGCAAACTCTTAATCACTTTTCCTTGCTCTCCTCATCTAGTTGTTGGGAAAAAAAGATGTCAAGATAATACTCATGGCAGTGAACATGATGCAGATATTAAAAGTTATTCCATGATGTAATGTATGACAAAGTAGATGGATATCCATCTGTAAATCCCATTTTAATTATGAGTGATCTAAAATTACTTTTCAAAAATTTAAAATCATTACTATTTGAGAATGACAATTTAAATGGGAGACTTAAAGTAAAAAATAAGCAATTTATATTTATCCTGAAAAGATAAAGCTTTTTTAGTCAGAGTCATCCTTTCAGATATAGCAGCCCTTGTTGGTCTCAGTTTTGCAATTTGGGTGCTGGTTGTGGTTGACATTATTATCCCTGTAAACAGAGGAGAAATGAGTCAGCAAGGGAGATAATATTCTGAGATAATTATACAGTATCTCTTCTGATACAGTCCATATAATGGCTCATGGTGTAAGTATTAGAGAATAGTAGAAGGGTAGTGGAAAAAGATTAGACAAGTGAAAGAACAGAGCTGCTAGAGATAAAAGTTCAAGGAGAAGATGAGAAGTGAACTCAGAAAAAATAAGAAAGTAGCTATTGAGGCTGGAATAAAAAGGAAAATGTATTCAATATGTAAACACTTGGGACCCAGATAGGAATAGAAAAGAGGAAAGTAAGAATTCTCACACACACACACACACACACACACACACACACACACACACACACACAGGCATACACACATATCACTGAGGGTATCAATAGTGGGAAGCTACAAGCAATATAAAATTTGAAAAACAAGGTTTTACAATGTAAACTAAGAACTGACTGTGCTAACAGCCTGAAAACTTTAGAGACAAACACAAGCAAAGATATTACATATTTAAAGACCTTTTCCTGGTTCTTGACCTGTGAGCATATTTTTATACACATCTTTGTCCCTTTCCTTCAAGACCACACCTTCTGAAAATGTCCCTCCACTCTCTTCCCAATTAGACAGATGGAAAATGTAGCTCATGGAAGGAGAAAATTAGAAAACCCATGAAAGACCAAAAGAGATTCTTCAAAACCATTTTCCAAACACAATTGGGTGTTGTCTGTCATTATTTATCTGTTTGTTCATTGGAGGGGGTCAAGGGGAAGCTGAGGGTTCTATAGTTCTAAACACTATGAATAAAAGAAGGCAAAACATCTGGTCTCTCTGGATCAGGCAGGTTTCAATGAGAAGAGGGAATTTGAGCAAAGACTTGAAGGAGGAGAAGAAATGAACCATGCAAATACCAGGGGAAGTGATTCAGATCTAGTGGAAGAGCCAGTGTGCAGATCCTAAGGCAGATATCTGCTTGCCACGTTTAAGGCTGGTGGGTCTGAAGTGGAATGAGCAGTAGGAAATGTCATGGAGGTAACAGGCCAGGTCCTAAAGCGCCTTGTCGACCATTCACTATAATGACTTTGCTTTTTTTTTTTTTTCCTGAATAAGATGGGGAGTCACTGGCTTAATGTACTCTAGTTTGTGCCTCTCTCTCTCTCTCTCTCTCTTTGGATAAATAGAACAACATTGGGTCCGAACCAAAGAGATACTTCCATCAATTTAGTGGCAATTATTCTGGGCATAGAAGGCCCCCATCAAACATTCTATCTTAATTTAGTAGATTGTTACATGTTTGTTTGAGGAAAAGTATGGCAGTTTTTGCTGGCTGCTATCCAATAGTCAGCTTCCCTTCTTCCTTGGAAAAATAATCTCTCTTTTAAAGTATGAGTATGAGCAGTTAAAAGGCTACGTTTCCAGCCTTGGAGCTCATTGAAGCCATGTGATTAAGCTGTGGGCAATGATATTGCAGTGAAAATATTGAATGGGACTTCTATGAAATTTGCTTTATGCTGAGAAATCATGTGTCTTTCCTTATTTCTCTCTCAATCCTTTTCCGATTCTCTGGAATGTAGAGGTCAATGTCATGGATTCATAGGCTACCTTACAACATGAGATGAACTTGAAATTAAAAGCAATTCACTACAATGGTAGAACAGAAAGGTCCCTTGGTGACTGTGCAGTGTCCATCCAAGCCTTGTCCTACCCAACTTCACATTTTTTTTTTATAGGACAGATAAACTTTTAACACCACTGTTTATTATCATTATTATATACAACTATTACTATTAATTTTCTATTACAGGTCATAGAACCTAACCCAAACAGAGAGAGTTAGGATGTTTTATCCCTATGACTATTTTTTTAATTTTGTAGCTTTTGTTTCTATTTTTTAAAATCATTCCTTTGGCTTTTAAATAATACATCCCTCTCCCCAAATATTAGCACCATGGATTTAGAAAATCTCTTCACAGGAATAAAAGGAGAGCCAGTTCAAAGAATTTCTGCCCATAATTTCTTTTTTTTCTTTTCTTTTGAGACAAGGTCTCATTCTCCCAGACTGGAATGCAGTGGCACAAACATGGCTCACTGCAGCCTCTACCTCCCAGGCTCAAGCAATCCTCCCATCTCAGCCTCCTGAGTAGCTGGGACTATGGGAATGTACCATGTGTCCAGCTAATTTTTAAATTTTTAATAGAGATGGGGGTCTCCCTATGTTGCCAAAGCTGATCTTGAACTCCTGGGCTCAAGTTATCCTCCCTCCTTGGTCTCCCAAAGTGCTGGAATTAAAGGTGTGAGCCACCGTGCCTGGCCTGAACTGCCTATAAATAATGATATCATGAGTAGTGAAACATAAAATCAGAATCCAAGATGAAGGCAAGAGACAAACTGGCTAAAGTGATCATAAATAGAATGACAATCTTTATCCTGTACTAAATAAGTGAAAAGCATCATTAGTAGTAGTGGCATGATTTGTGTCAGTATTATATTTTGTTGCATTATTCCATTATTTTAAGAAAAATATTTCTGGCTAATTCTCCAAGTCCAGTCATTCTGATAATCCAATTTCAATTACTGAAAAAACGACAACAGTATCTTACATTTTCAGTGCACTCAGCTTCCAAAGCAATTTGAGATATATTACTGTCACAACAATATTGAGATATAGGGTAGTTAAAATGGTAACTCTTACTTAACACTCAAGGACAGTGAGGATCAAAAAGTTTGAGCAACTTGTCCACAGTTGCCCAGTTGGGAAGTTAGAAAAAAAGTTTCGGGAATAATTTTTCTGATTGCTAAATCCAGTATTTGTTTATCCTATCGTTTTTCTCTCTCAAGAGTTTCTCAGAGAGCAGATGGTTGACCACAATCAGTTTGGCCTAAATAAGTATTGTGAAAATTCCTTCATTTAGAATTTCAAATAGCGTGGGCCACTCGTGGATTTCTGCATGTATGAAGAGATCAACCAGGTATGAAATAGAGAATTAATTCCTTTAAGTCTTGTATCCAGGGTGCTTGGCTATCAGATAGCTAGTTTTCTGAGCAGAGGTGGGCTGTTCAAGCAGGATCTTAAGCACCCTTAAGCATCAACCAGAGGGAACATTAAGTCCATGCCTGCTCAACATGGAGAGTGTGGTTGTGTGTATATTGGGTTGGTAGCACTACTCAGTAGGAAAAGACTGACATGAGATCAGATGTGTCTTTCCACACTCATTTTATCCAAAGATGTTTAATCTTCAACATATCACTTAACTTGAAATCAAATATATAAATGTTAAGAGCATGAAACAGAAGCACCTTCATTTCAGTACAAGCGACCTATGATCCCTGTATTTCCATGAAGATGGCAATAATTCCTATTAGTCTTCCTTGCACAAAAAACAAACAAACCCATTTGCCTGGATAATTTAATATTTCCTAGGCATATGCCAGGAATGTTATTTTCTTTCCAGCCAAAGATTGCTTAACTCAATCAATGGCAGAAATAATAAAATTCACAAGGACCAAAACTGTACTTATTGGTCTTGAATTTGCCTAGTCTACACTGCACATTTTAGCAATTTTTATTTACAGGAAAGGAGCTCATTTTATTTATTAAAGTGTTTCAGGGCCAAGAATTAGGTAGTTGTTTTTTGTTTGTTTTTGGTTTTTGTTTTTTACTCAAATCCTGTGATCCTCTTATTGTCCAATAACACGAATTTTAAAGAATAAATTTTTATTCTTTTCAGCGCTAAATGTAGCTAATGTTAAAAGGACAAAATTCTAACAAATGCATAGATCATTTCATTTATCAGAAACTGTAATTCAATAAATTTTAAGAGAGGCTTGTTTTGTCTGGAAACAACAAAATGTTTTCACTTTGATTGAGTACACAAACACTCCATCATTCCCTGAACATGCACAGTAAGAGGATTCTAAAAAGATTCAAGCAATACCTGCTGCATGTGATTAATTACCATTCTACAAATATCACCTTTGTTTACCACGACAGTCCTCTATAAGGACAGTTACCACCCGTGACACCTAAATCCAAAGCATGTTTCCTAAGGAAGTTGAAAATAAGATTTATGTTGAAAAGACAGCTTCATATTGTGAAAGCAAATGTTTGAAGGCAACACTACCTTTAGCTTGATGTGATAAAATAGAAAGGAAACACAGTGAAAATTAAGGAACCTTAATAGAGGGGTGATGCTTATTTTTGTATGTTGTTTTGATAATAACTGCAGTGGCCCCATGTGTCATACATTGTCTTAACCGGATTTTACCAGGAATCTGTGCAGACTTCAATTTATATATTTCACATGTAAACAAACAGAACAAGGCCCTGGATCCATGATGTAGGTAGGCTGTAAAATGATTATCTAACCACTTGCAACCTAGGGAAATATAAAAGACCATAAACCACTGATGTGTTGCATTGATTCCATCTGACTCAGAAAAGTTGCAGGAGGCGGCAGGCTTGTTCCAGGTATGCTGCTTGTGAAGCGCCTGTTCTTACATGAAATTCATTTAAAAAGTTGTCTGGGTTTCTCTTCATTACTTTAGACTGGTGATTCTTAATGAGGGGGACTTGCCCTTTTGGGACACTTGGAAATATCTGGAAATACTTTTGGTTGTCACAACTGGAGGGTGAAAAGCAGTGCTTATGATATCTAGCATTAAGGCCAGGGGTGCTGCTAAATATATTTCAAAGTACAAGGTAGCTCCCAAGGACAAAAAATGATCTGGCCCCAAATATCAACAGTGCTGAGGTTGAGAAATTCTGCCTTGGTCATTCATGCTGCTTCCCTGATAGCTTTCTTTCCATCACTGATTTAGGACTGGGGTATTAATTTAGTCATTTGGAACCACAGGATCCTAGCCTAAAGAGTCCCTGGGATCTAGCCTTTGGCTGCTAGGGATCCAAGGGACCAGACTGGCTTGGTGGCAAAAAGGTCCACATTGCATACTTCCATTGGAGAGCTACGGGCATGCTGGGCAGGACAAACTTCGCTGTGCAAGATTGCCCACGCTCCTCACCACAGTCAGCATTCCATCCTCCAATCACCAAATGCCAGTAGTGTTCACTCTCATTGTGACAGCTACATCATGCTCACAGCCATTTCCAAATGCCCCAAAAGGGGTGGAGCCACTCCTAGTGTATTAGTCAGTCTTCATGCTCCCAATAAAGACATACCCGAGACTGGGTAATTTGTAGACAAAAAGAGGTTTAATGGACTCAGTTCCACATGGCTGGGGAGGCCTCACAATCATGGTGGAAGGAAAAAGCCACATCTTACATGGTGGCAGACGAGAGAAAATGAGAGCCTAGCAAAAGGGGTTCCCCTTATAAAACCATCACATCTCATGAGACTTATTCACTACCATAAGAACAGTGTAGGAGAACCACCCCCATGATTCCATTATCTCCCACCAGGTCCCACCCACAACACGTGGGAATAATGGGTGCTACAATTCAAGATGAGAGCCTCTTTGATTATCTTCTTCCCATTAGAAGAATACTAATTCCTTATTCCAGGACCTAAAAGCATCTCAATTGCCCCAAAATGTGTGCTGTATATAATGTTTTTCAATATTCTAATATTTTCAGTATTGCAAGTTGCTACTTAGTGGAATGCAAAATCTCTACAGTGGGTGGTGGTTAGTATGAAAAGTTAAATAGACTAAAATAGCAAGTATCAGTGTTTGTCATGCATACTAACTACAAATATTCTGTTCATTATTGATTGTTTTATAAATATGTACATATGTATGTCCTGAAATGTATTATAAAATATATTTCTAACTGTGGGTTTTGATCAAACAAGATTAAAAGTCAGTGGTCTAGATAGTCTTTCCCTTTTCTACCCAGTCCCTGAGAATAAGAGAATTTACAGTTTCTGTCTCTCTTGCTCTCACTCTCATCCTTGAGTTCACAGTCCCAAGTCATATTAGCAGTAAGAAGCCCAATTCATTGAACAATCCTTGTGATAAAGCATCTCTCATTTTCATTTTGTAAACAATAGATGTTATCCAACATAAGAACATGTGAGATCTGCACAGGCTTGGTCTTTGTGCTACCGTTTGAAAATCCTTTAAACAAATCTGACATATATTGTTGAACTGGCTCATGGCTGTTGCCAAAATATGTTTTAAAACAGAGTAGAAATGCCATGCCAGCCATGAAACATTTTTCATAATAAAAAAGTGGATAATAACACTACCCCACTTACCAACAGCTCAAAATTCATACATTTATTCCTGTCTAGTTTCTGTAAGTGAACAGACTTTGCTTCAACTTCCATTTCACTGCTGCCTCTTATCAGCTGTTGACCCTGAATGCATTACTTAACCTCTTTTGAATAAGTTTCATCTGCTATAAAATAGGGATATAAATGGATATATAACTACTGACCTTTTACATTTGTTGTCAGGAATAGAGAGAATGTAAGCAAAAGGTGCTAGAAGAGTGTCTTACACATGACAGGCATTCAACAAATGATCTGATTATTATTCCCAAATCTGTTTTTGCACATCTTTTCTCTAATTCTACTATTTGAACTTTTGTCAGATGGAGTTCTTCCACAATTTCCATTTTTATGTATTTGTAAAGCCCCTCAAGTGAAGCAGGAGACACTATCAATGTAGTACAGAATGCTCTATATCAGCATTCTCAAACATTAGCACACATTACAATCACCTGGAGGGCTCGTTAAAACATATTTTCTGATTCAGTAAATCTGTAGAGGGACCTACAGTTTTTCATTTCTATCAAATTCCCAGGTGATGCTGTTGATGCCCAACCATGGACATCAACAGTGATTTCTCAATCACTCTTTGAGAAACACTGCTCTACATGAAATTTTATGATAACTAACGCAGTGGCCATTGCAAGAGGAACTAACCAATCTACACCCTCATCCATCATGAAAGCCCTGGAGCCAGCTAAACCAAGTTCTAAGACACAGATAATGAGAGAGCTCCCAAAGGATCAAGAACAGGAACTTTGTTGTAATAACTTTCCCAAGTCAAACTCAGGTCAGGATGGTTGCTTGTAGAATGAGTGAAATATGTACTGTAGTGCTAAGGTTTAAATGTGTTCCCCAAAGTTCATGTATTGGAAACTTAATCCCCAGTGCAACAGTGTTGGAAGGTAGTGCCTAATAAGAGGTGATTTGGTCATGAATAGATTAATGTCCTTATCACGGGAGTGGGTTAGTTATCTTGAGAGTAGGATTGTTAGAAAAGCAAGTTTGGCCCCTTCTTGCTCTCTCGCACTCTATTGCTCTTCTGTCTCCCATAATGCAATGATACAGCAAGAGGACCCTCACCAGATGTTGGTGTCATGCTCTTGGACTCCCCACCTCCAGAACTGTGAACCAATATATTTCTCTTGTTTATAAATTACCCAGTATTCTAGGCAATTCTGGTATTTTGTTATAGCAACACAAAATGGACTAAGATGTGGAGAAAGAGAGGAACAAGATAAAACCCTGCTCTCGGGTCCCAAGAACTTCACTGTCTAGTAGAAAAACAAAAAGTACAAATACCATGTCTCCATTTTTGAAGTTGCAAAGGTAGTTCTCTTCTCATTCTCATAAGAAAATGTCTTTACAGCTGTTCTTTACAGCCCTCTTTGCATAGAGCTTACCACCCTCTTTATTCTCTGTTGTCAACATAAACACACATCCACCTAAATTAATGAGAGAAATAATTATGCTTTTGGTCAGGCAAGAAATTTCCTTTAGGAACCTCTTATTTTCCATATTCCTTAGAAAACCTCGGCTTTAGGAAAGAGATCTGCTTATTTCCCCATATTCTATGTTTTTTTTCCTGTCTCTGCTTCATGAATAACCCCTACATCTCCCCACAGGAGAATGAAAACCCTACATCTCTTTGAAATCAGGGGATGGGCAGAACAACATAGAGTCAGTTAGGATGTATTCTATACTATGCTGTCAAGACCTGAAGGAACTGAAACCATCAGGTGGACAGAAAATTAGAACATGAAAAAACAGGGATTTTCAAGATAAGTTAGAAGTGTCAAAATGAGTATTAGGCTGATTTTCAGAAAGTAGAGAAATGATGCAAATGATATGCAAGTTGAAGTTTTTCAAAGAAGGCTAACTCACCATGTGGCTGGGACACACTTATCTGGGAGGTCAAAATATGAATGGTAAATGGGTTCAATTAGTATCTTTGTGTTTTTTTCCACAAAAAGCAAAAACATCTGCGTCCCACATTTACTTTGGCAGCATAACCAATAACGCTAGAAGGTACAAACAAGCTGGCCCTAAGAATAATCACAACCTAATGAAACATGTTTTCATTTGTTTCCACTTCTACTAAACTCACTCAAGAGCTTAGGCTATTTTAGTCTTCAGATGTAGCCTTATCACACACACAAAACCCATAAGCTAGCAGCTATTAATAACCGTTAGTTAGACCCACGTTCTCTATTATGGTGGCTACCAGTACCATGTGATATTTGAGTTTTAAAAATGTGGCTAGTCTCAATTGAGATGTACTGTGAGTGTAAAACTGAATTTTTAACACTGAGTACAATAAAAAGAATGTACAGTATTTTACCAATTTAAAAAATTGCTTATATGTTAAAATGATATTTTGAATATATTAGGTTAAAAATAAAGGGCATGATTAAAATCATATGCACGTTTTCACCTATCTTAATGTGTCTAATAGGAAATTTATAATTATACATGTGGCTTGCATTTTATATACTTATTAAGCTATGAATTTATTGAGATATGATTTACATATCATATAATTCACTCTCTTGAAGTGTACAACTCGGTGATTTTTAGTATATTCACAGAGTTTGCAACCATCACCACTTTCTATTTTTAGAAAACTTTCATGTAACCCAAAAATAAACCTTTGCCTGTTAGCAGTCACTCCCTATTCTCCCCTCCCTGCAGCCCATTGGAAACTATTAATCTAATCCTTGTGGATTTGCCTATTCTGGATATTTCGAACAAATAAAATCATACAATATGTGGTCTTTTGCAATGGGCTTATTTTGCTTCTCATAATGCTTTTTAGGTCCATCTAAGTTGCATCATGTACCAATACTTCACTCTTTTTATGGTTGAATAATATTCCATTGTATGGGTACATCAAATTTTATTCATCACTTTATGAATACCTGTGTTGTTTTCACATTTTGTCTATTAGGAATAATGTTGCTATAAACATTCATGTACCAGGTTTTGTGTGGACATTGTTTACATCTCACTTGGGTATAAACCTAGGAGTAGAACTACCAGGTTATATAATAACTCTGTGTAACATTTTGAGGAACAACCAGTCAGACTGTTCTCCAAGATGGTTTCACCATTATTTATTCCCACCAGAAGTGTACAAAGTTTCTAATTTCTCCATGCCCTCATCAACATTTGTTATTTTCTGACTTTTTAACGTTAGGAATCCTAAAGAATGTGAAGTGGTATATTACGGTTTTGATTGCATTTTGTTTTTATTGGACAATTTTGAATTAAATGGTCTTTACAGGAGAACTACAAGTACTTCTATTTGTCAAATTCACAAGGAAAGTTTGGCTGCATTACTTGCATCCTAGATGTTAATTTTCTCTGTACTTATTTCTTCTTTCACCTAAGACCCCCTTGTCTCCATGGCAGTGTTCATAGTTATCCTGTGCCCACTGTTAATATTTATATAGAAGATTGGAACAAAATAGACAAGATTGCTCACAGCCTGAGGCAAACAGCCCTGTGACTCTAGCCACCCTGAAGACTAAGGAGATAAAAATCTTGGCACACATATAACCATACATTTTATCATTCATATTTGTCATCCAAACTAGGACAATGGTTCTAGTGATAGGAGGCACTATTAATAATTTTGCTGGGACTACAGATATAAACCAAGACTGCCTCAGCAAACGGTGACATATGGTTACCCTGCCTCTATCCATTTGTGGCACAGTGATTGGGAAGTTCTGCTGTAGAAAACTGTGCCTCTCTGAAAGGAGCTCATTACACTGTGCTTGGAAACATCCCAACTTCCCAAATTCTTGTGGCTAAAGTCACTAAAGACCTATGTGTTGCTAAACTATTTCGATGAGAAATACTCCCTGGTGGTCAGTTTCAAGAACCATGGTTCCATTAAAATAATCTCCTTAGGTGGGACTTCTTGGAGGGAGGGACTCAACAGTTAAAAGGCATGTCATTATCATTGTGACAGCCTTAGTACCTGGAAGCTAACAGAATTGAGAGACCTTGTTCTATACTTTGCTACTACACCATTCATTTATTCCAAAACACTCACTTCTCAAAAAGAAATACTCCAATGTGTCTTGCCAAAGACTCTTTTCTTCTTTCCCCAGCTTCTCAGTTTGCTCCTTTTCACCTCTAAATAATGCACAAGGCAGTGGCAAAATGCCCTGCCCCAGCTGCCTATCATTTTGCATCCTGGGAGTCTCCCGCATGAATGAGGGGGAGTGAGTGTGATACTAGAGGATCCTTTTGTCGTGGAGGTATTATTTGAAGGAGAGAGAAGGGGAATAAAAACCAAACAAATGAATAAATTATGATTTCAATAGATGTTATTTTCTAGTTGTGTATTTCGCTAGTTTTAATTTTAATATTTAGAGTTTTATAGGCCAAGCAGCATAGAAAGCCTCCTGGGGAGACTTCCTCCAAACTAGAAGGTTTCTTAAATATGCAATTTGGGCATCAGTTTAAGGCCATTCAATTTCTCTCCATGAGTTTTTAGACAAAGCCATGTAGCACTTCATGGACTTCGAAATTATGCCCTGTAGTTTCCCTAAGAGATGTCCTGCAAGGGCTGGCGGTTGTAAGTTTATAGTTGCCTCCAGCTGGGCTTTCAACAGCACAGTGAAGAGGAGGTTGTTCTGTAGGGGCTGCTGTCTTTCTGAATTCAAGGAAAGCTCATTTTATTCACAGATACATGCAAATGAAACTGGAGAGGAGATGCTACCCAACCTCCTCAATGAGCGTCAAAATCTAGTTAGAACTACTAAAACAACTATTAGAAGAATTAGGACATTTACCGTTTGGCAATTCTAATAGTTAGAACTATTAGAAGAATTATGACATTTACCATTTGGGAGAGTAGGGTTCACTATCTCTTTGGTTTCTTCACTGAGAATCCTTTTCTCATTGCCTTTTAATCTGTTACCAACCATACATGGTACTCTATGAGTTTATAGGGCACTACAGTGCATGCCGTTGGTGTCCTTTCCAAGTTTCCTCAGATGCTTTTTCATTTCTGTTGCTGCCCCACCAGTCCCCACACAACCCTATGTGTTTTCCTTTTCAATGACTTGCATTTGCAGATCTTCTTTAGAGGGCTTCCCTAGGGTCCTTGGACCTGCATTGCCAATTACTAGAGAGAGCTGAAAGTACCCCTTAATCACTAACTGAGAGGTGCAAGTAATATCAAGCTCCAGCTTCCCCACCTCTGGTTGAGACATATCTGCCAGGTCACTCACATCCCAGAGCTCCCTGCTGGATCAGGCTGAAGCTCTGCTCTGCAGGATTTCCCTGAAATCCTGCAGAGTTTTGCATTTGCTTGGCTTTCTCCTCCCCTCCCTGTTCTGCTCTTCCTACTCCCTTAAAGGTCACAGTCAGCCCTGGGAGCAGTTTCTTAGTAAATTATTTAAATACAAATCCTCAAATCAAGGTTGCTTTACAGTATATTATTTATCTGGAGTGTTGCAAATAAAATATAGAATACCCAGTTAAACTTGAATTTCAGATGCAAAACAGATTATTTAGTAGGTTGTACGCAATATTTGGGATGTACTTATACTACATCATTATCTGTTGCATATTTGAAGTTCAACTATAACTAGGCATCCTGTATTTTTATTTTCTAAATTTGATAACCTTATCTATAAGACCCTCAAAGCAATCCATTGAGATAATTACTTCAATTTTACAGATTTTCAAAAAACTAAAGCTTGGAGAAATCTAGTGACTTTTTAAACGTCATACAGGAGCTGGCAGTTTCCTAACTCACATTTGAGACCTTTTAACTGTTTTCTTTGTTGTTTTGTTTTGGCTCATTTTATAGAACTCTACTTTTCAACCCCCCATTTTTGGAAAGGTCAAGTCATCAAACTAATTCAAACTAAGGTTCCAAGCTAACAGCCATTTGGTATGTTGAACCAAGTCAAAATACGGCATTTTGGCAAACAATGCCTCAATAGGAAAATGTGAATTGCTCACAATGGAAACATCACATCTGCTGGCAGGTGACCTTCTCCTGCCCCTCATACAATCTAAGTCACCCATTTCCCTTGCCTTTGAATAAGTCTCGATATAATTTCAAGGTTTATAAAAGAAAACAAAATGAAATGAGCTCTGGACTTTGTCAGTTCAGAATGTAATAATAAAACAGTTTCGGTTACACCATGACAGCATGACACCATGGGCTCTTGCTGAGATGATTCATGCCTGTTTCCATGGGAAATAATAAAGAGTGGAGGTCAGGAGCTCTGGTTCTGAGGTCCATCACACCTAGGTTCAAATTCCAGTATTTATGAGCTAAATGCTTTTGAGTCTTGCTAAACATCAAGAACAATGAAAAGTGAGATTTGACCCTATTTGCAAGCTAACATGTTAGTCTGCCATCATTTCATGGATGTTTTCAGAAGACACAAGCCCCTAGGTCAGAGAGAAAGGGATTTATTACTCAGAGCAATAGCCGTAGCCAGAGTATTAGCATTTGTGCCACTTCCAGAACCCCAGTTCCCATTGGAAGACATAAAGAGAGTCAGGCAACAACTGCATACACTGGGTTACTAGACAGGAATCCTGAACGTAGAAAACCTGAATCTTTCATAATGGATTTCATAAGCCCACCTGAACTTTGTCCTGGAGGGAAACATTATCTTTATTATGCTGGCCAATAAACAACTCTGCCTTTGCTCTGGATGGAGTCACTACCTCTGTCATCTAAACTTGTTCACTATACAAACATAACCTTATAAGGATAGTTTGGAAGAAAGGCAGTTAGTACCTCTGCTCTGAAGACATGTGGAAAGGTGAGTGACGCACAGAGAACTGTCCCTGGTGCTAAGTTTTGGTTTCCTCATCCGTAAAATGGAAATCGTAGTTTCTACCTCACAGTGTTCCTCTTCACTTTCAGTTTAGAAAAATTCCTTTATTCTTACTACTTCTGTTTCTTGCTGCCTCCACAGCAGTTGCATAATTCCATGTGACTTAAAGGCAGCTGTGAAAGTAGAAAGTGCCTTGGGTATGGCATCAGAATCGTGGTTTTTGTCACCCCTTCATTAAGCAAATATGTATTGAGCACCTACCACCTACAAGGTGACATGTGATGCACTGAATTAATCCCAGACTGTCTGACTTAATCTAAGTTATACTTGCTTGGGAGACATCCTGAATATCTCTGAAGCTTCCTTCTCTCTAAAATAAGAATGGTAATACTTTCTCCATATCATTACTAGGAATGATGAGATAATGAATGAGAAACCACTTTTGGAATGATAAAGTAATATATACATTCAATTTTTCCCCCAACACTGTCTTTTCAGTAAGAGTCTGGAATATAATACTATGAATCTAGTATTGCCCAAATTGCATTAATGGACTAGCACATTTAATGACCAAGGAGGTAGAACAATTTTATATCCAATCCCAAATTGTATAAAGGACGATAGGTAAATTAAGGTCACTTCATTGATATGCTGTTCTTGGATTTCTAATTTCATAAAGCCTTTGTGTGCTGTGTCTGCTTAAACTGACTTTTTAGAACTTTACTAAAATCGTGGAAATAGTTTCCCTTATAATGTCACCTGAAAACCTTTTGTGAGTTGGTTTGCTGATATACTCAGTTGTTAAATAATATAGTTGGATTTAATCCAAACAGCTTCTAATTCTTTTTAGGGCTGGAAAACCACAAAGTAATAAATTTCTAAAGGCCAGAAACAGCATTGATTTATCCATTTCTCTGCCTTATTTTCTAGGTTTAGGGAAAAAACAGATGGAGGTATCCACATATTTTTTAGCAGTAAATTTTGATCCTTTATCCTATGCAGAACTCACAAAACAAAATTTTATCCTATTTGAAATTACAACTAACCAAGAAACTGAATGAATAATATGATTAGTTTCTCAGTAAAGCCTTGGAATAGACTAAAGCTTATAAACTCATAGGAAAGGTTCCCTGGAATCTCAGCTACTTCATAGCAGAACCTCAGAGATGAAGTGTAATGGGAGCATCCTGAAAGGAAAAGAGACAAAGGCAGATCACATATGAGACACAGATGGAGAGAGACTAATATCAGGTTTCTTATCACAGCAGTAAATTCCAGAAGACAATGGAGTAACACCTTTAAAGGGCTGAGTAAAACTGAAAAAGTTCTGAGGGGAAAACACCTAGAATCCAAAACCATCATTCAAGAGTAAGAACAAAATGAAGCTTAGAACTCAGATGGTTTGCCACTGAAAGACCACAGTAAGAGTTAGGATGATCCCAGCCTAACTGAAAGGAAAAAAATGGGCAAGACAGGCAGGTAGAAGAAAGAAAAAAAAAAAAGAAAAGAAAATATATTGCTAGATCTAAATAAATACTACCTGGAAAAAGTGTGTGTGTGTTTGTGTGTGCACACACATGCACGTGTGCGTATTATAAATTGGAATTAAAATTCCAGATTCCTAGTAATACCACCTTGGGAGTTCGGGATAGATAGGTTCCTTGCTGGGACTATTGTAGGGAAGCTAAAGTGTCTTGTTTGGGAGGGCAAGTACTAATTAAATTTAGATTTTGCCAGAAAAATATTATAGCATGCTTGTTAATAAGAAAGGGAAGCAAAAATAATACAAATGAAACACATAACTTCCAAGCAATTTTAAAAAGGCACAAAATTCAACCCACTCAACAGAAATTAGAAAATAAAAAACCTAAAAATTAAAAAGAGAATATATAAGAAATTACTACAAATATTTATTTTATTATACTTTATGTTCTAGGGTACATGTGCACAATGTGCAGGTTTGTTACATATGTATACATATGCCATGTTGGTGTGCTGCACCCATTAACTCGTCAATTACATTAGGTATATCTCCTATTGCTTTCCCTCCCCACTCCCCCTACTCCATAACAGGCCCCGGTGTGTAATGTTCCCCTTTTTGTGTCCAAGTGTTCTCATTGTTCAATTCCCACCTATGAGTGAGAACATGTGGTGTTTGGTTTTCTGTTCTTGCCATAGTTTGCTGAGAATGATGGTTTCCAGCTGCATCCATGTCCCTACAAAGGACACGAACTCATCCTTTTTTATGGCTGCATAGTATTCCATGTTGAATATGTGCCACATTTTCTTAATCCAGTCTGTCACTGATGGGCATTTGGGTTGATTCCAAGTCTTTGCTATTGTGAATAGTGCCGCAGTAAACATACGTGTGCATGTGTCTTTATAGCAGCATGACTTATAATCCTTTGGGTATACCCCCAGTAATGGGATGGCTGGGTCAAATGGTATTTCTAGTTCTAGATCCTTGAGGAATCACCACACTGTTTTCCACAATGGTTGAACTAGTTTACAGTCCCACCAACAGTGTAAAAGTGTTCCTATTTCTCCACATCCTCTCCAGCACCTGTTGTTTCCTGACTTTTTAATGATCGCCATTCTAACTGGGGTGAGATGGTATCTCATTGTGGTTTTGATTTGCATTTCTCTGATGGCCAGTGATGATGAGCATTTTTTCATGTGTCTGTTGGCTATATGAATGTCTTCTTTTGAGAAGTATCTGTTCATATCCTTTGCCCACTTTTTGATGGGGTTGTTTGTTTTTTTCTTGTAAATTTAATTGAGTTCTTTATAGGTTCTGGATATTAGCCCTTTGTCAGATGAGTAGATTGCAAAAATGTTCTCCCATTCTGTAGGTTGCCTGTTCACTCTGATGGTAATTTCTTTTGCTGTGCAGAAGCTCTGCTCTTTAGTTTAATTAGATCCCATTTGTCAATTTTGGCTTTTGTTGCCGTTGCTTTTGATGTTTTAGACATGAAGTCCTTGCCATGCCTATGTCCTGAATGGTATTACGTAGGTTTTCTTCTAGGGTTTTTATGGTTTTAGGTCTAACATTTAAGTCTCTAATCCATGTTGAATTAATTTTCATATAAGGAGTAAGGAAAGGATCCAGTTTCAGCTTTCTACTTATGGCTATCCAATTTTCCCAGCACCATTTATTAAATAGGGAATCCTTTCCCCATTTCTTGTCTTTTGTCAGGTTTGTCAAAGATCAGATGGTTGTAGATGTGTGGTATTATTTCTGAGAGCTCTGTTCTGTTCCATTGGTCTGTATCTCTGTTTTGGTACCAGTACCATGGTGTGGAAGATCTACCAAGCAAATGGAAAACAAAAAAAAGGCAGGGGTTGCAATCCTAGTCTTTGATAAACAGACTTTAAACCAACAAAGATCAAAAGAGAAAAAGAAGGCCATTACATAATGGTAAAGGGATCAATTCAACGGGAAGAGCTGACTATCCTAAATATATATGCAACCAATACAGGAGCACCCAGATTCATAAAGCAAGTCCTTAGAGACCTACAAAGAGACTTAGACTCCTACACAATAATAATGGGAGACTTTAACACCCCACTGTCAACATTAGACAGATCAATGAGACAGAAAGTTAAGGATATCCAGGAATTGAACTCAACTCTGCACCAAGTGGACCTAATAGACATGTACAGAACTCTCCACCCCAAATCAACAGAATATACATTCTTCTCAGCACCACATCACACTTATGCCAAAATTGACCACATAGTTGGAATAAAGCATTCCTCAGCATATGTAAAAGAACAAACTGTCTCTCAGACCACAGTGCAATCAAACTAGAACTCAGGATTAAGAAACTCAAGCAAAACCACTTAACTACATGGAAACTGAATAACGTGCTCCTGAATGACTACTGGGTACATAATGAAATGAAGGCAGAAATAAAGATGTTCTTTGAAACCAATGAGAACAAAGACACAACATACCAGAATCTCTGGGACACATTTAAAGCAGTATGTAGAGGGAAATTTATAGCACTAAATGCCCACAACAGAAAGCAGGAAAGATCTAAAATGGACACCCTAACATCACAATCAAAAGGTCTAGAAACACATTCAAAAGCTAGCAGAAGGCAAGAAATAGCTGAGATCAGAGCAAAACTGAAGGAGATAGAGATACAACAAAACCTTCAAAAAATCAATGAATCCAGGAGCTGATTTTTTGAAAGATCAACAAAATTGATAGACCGCTAGCAAGACTAATAAAGAAGAAAAGAGAGAAGAATCAAATAGACGCAATAAAAAATGATAAAGGGGATATCACCACCGACCCCACAGAAATACAAACTACCATCAGAGAATACTATAAACACCTCTATGCAATCAAACTGGAAAACCTAGAAGAAGTAGATAAATTCTTGGACACATAAACTCTCCCAAGACTAAACCAGGAAGAAATAGACCAATAACAGGCTCTGAAATTGAGGCAATAATTAATAGGCTACCAACCAAAAAAAAGTCCAGGACCAGACGGATTCACAGCCGAAATCTACCAGAGGTACAAGGAGGAGCTGGTAGCATTCCTTCTGAAACTATTCCAATCAATAGAAAAAGAGGGAATCCTCCCTAACTCATTTAATGAGGCCAACATCATCCTGATACCAAAGCCTGGCAGAGACACAACAAAAAAAGAGAATTTTAGACCAATATCCCGGATGAACATCGATGTAAAAATCCTCAATAAAATACTGGCAAACCAAATCCAGCAGTACATCAAAAAGCTTATCCACCATGATCAAGTGGGCTTCATCCCTGGGATGCAAGGCTGGTTCTACATACGCAAATCAATAAACATAATCCAGCATATAAACAGAACCAAAGGCAAAAACCACATGATTATCTCAATAGATGCAGAAAAGGCCTTTGTCAAAATTCAACAGCCCTTCATGCTAAAAACTCTCAATAAATTCGGTATTGATAGAACGTATCTCAAAATAATAAGAGCTATTTGTGACAAAACCACAGCCAATATCATCCTGAATGGGCAAAAACTGGAAGCATTCCCCTTGAAAACTGGCACAAGATAGAGATGCCCTCTCTCACCACTCCTATTCAACATAGTGTTGGAAGTTCTGGCCAGGGCAATCAGGCAAGGGAAAGAAATAAAGGGTATTCAGTTAGGAAAAGAGGAAGTCAAATTGTCCCTGTTTGCAGATGACATGATTGTATATTTAGAAAACCCCATCGTCTCAGCCCAAAATCTCCTTAAGCTGATAAGCAACTTCAGCAAAATCTCAGGATACAAAATCATGTGCAAAAATCACAAGCATTCTTATACACTAATAACAGACAAACAGAGCCAAATCATGAGTGAACTCCCATTACAATTGCTTCAAAGAGAATAAAATACCTAGGAATCCAACTTACAAGGGATGTGAAGGACCTCTTCAAGGAGAACTACAAACCACTGCTCAATGAAATAAAAGAGGACATAAACAAATGGAAGAACATTCCATGCTCATGGATAGGAAGAATCAATATTGTGAAAATGACCATACTGCCCAAGGTAATTTATAGATTCAATGCCATCCCCATTAAGCTACCAATGACTTTCTTCACAGAATTGGAAAAATCTCCTTTAAAGTTCATATGGAACCAAAAAAGAGCTCACATTGCCAAGACAATCCTAAGCAAAAAGAACAAAGCTGTAGGCATCACACTACCTGACTTCAAACTATACTACAAGGCTACAGTAACCAATACAAATATTTCAGTAGCCCTAACAAATATAAATCAATTAAACTCATGTACTAAAAGATTTTCAGCTTTTTAGAAATTATCTAGGTATTAGGATAAAATAATTCCCTCTTAATTTTAAAGATCTAATTTCATACCCACTATAATCAAACATCACAAGGTAATAATAGCAAAGATAAGCAAACCGATGAAGAAATGACAAATATTTAAGGTGATGAATATGCCAGTTACACTGATGTGTTCTTTATATTAATATATTATTACCTGTACTCCCAAAATATATGCATCTATTATGTATCAGTAAAGAAAAAAGTGAAAGGAATTCAAATATCAAACATTTGAAAATAAAATTATGTGTAAATTCTTGGTTATAAGAAAAGAGAAAAATACTATAAAATAATATTTTTATTAAAGCCAGTCCATATCAAAGTTAGTGGGATGAATTTACTGAAATACTTTTTATTTCAGAAAAGAAAAATGAGCTAAAGATAAATTCATTGATTAGCTTTAAAAGTTGGAAAATGCCAAATGAAGCAAGAAGAAGAAAATGAAATATAAAAGAAGTTAAAATGAGAAAACCAAGCAAACAACCCTCCCCACCAGAGTTAATAAAGCTAATGTCAGCTCTATTAAAGTCTAATGAAATAAACCTCTAGAAAGAGGAAAAGAGAGAAGGCAAAAATAATACTAAAAATGAAGGGCACACCAGGTATGGCAGCTCACGCCTGTAATCCCAGAATTTTGGGAGGCTGAGGTGGGTGGATCACTTGAGGCCAGGAGTTTGAGACCACTTAGGTCAACATGGGGAAACCCCATCTCTGCTAAAAATACAAAAATTAGCTGGATGTGGTGGCGGGCTCCTGTAATCCCAGCTACTCTGGAGGCTGAGGCACGAGAATTGCTTGAACCCGGGAGGCGGAGGTTGCAGTGAGCCAAGATTGTACCACTGTACTCCAGCTTGGGTGACAGAGCAAGACTCTGTCTCAAAAAAAGAAAAAAAAAGAGGGACATAACCATAGATGCTGTAGTGATTCCAGAATTAAGAGAAGACTAGACATAATTTTAAGGTAATACATTTAAAATCTGGAAAATTTTACAAAGAAATAACCGAAAATCTGAATAGACCAATAAACCTGAAGAGATCAAAAGCAATTGGGCCAGTAATCCAAGTTCCTACAAAAACTCCCACTAGGTCTAGTGATTTTACTGGAGATTTCAAGTAAACTTCTAGTAAAATGATTCCTATCTTACAATAACTATTTTATACTCACAAAAGAAGTCCAGCCTGTAAACTTGTTTCTAGAGACTAGCATAACCAGAAAACAAAATCAAAGACAAATAGGAAAATAAGGCCAAACGTATTTATGAATTCAGATGTACAAATAATCATAATCAGAGCAAAGAAAGCATTTACTACCATTAAACCTCTATTCATGATTAAAACAAAGTTATAGTAAGCTAGAAAAGAAGAAAACCTCTTAAGTCACTAAAAGGCTACCTACTAAAAATGTATAGAAAACAACCTACTTAGATGTGTTTAAGATGCATTCCAGTGAAAATCCAGAAATAACTAAAAATATCTGCTGTCAGCATATATTCAACAGATATTCAACATTGTGCTAGAGATTCCAGTTAACAGAGTGATTTAAAAAATGTTTTAGGATTGTAAAGGAAGGAATAATATTTTTAATATTTGCAGGTGATGTACTAGTTAAAATAATGCATATTGGAATTTATATGAGAATTCAGCAAGTGGCTGGTGACAAGATTAACATATAACAATCATCAAGACTCTAAATGCCACATTTTAACCAGTTACAGTACGTAATAGAAAACTGGATTCCATTTATAATAGTAAGAAAAACTATAAAGTCAGCATGAATCTAATAAAAAATGTTATGAAGAAAACATACATGAAGAAACATGCATAAAGAAAAGTATAAAATATTAATGGAAATAAAAGACCTGTATAACTAGTAATATACTATGTTCAAGGATGAAAAGGTTCAACTCTGTGAAGGGGTCACTTCTCAAAGTTATTTTCGCTAAAATTCCATTCAAAATCTGAAACAAGATTTTTGCAGGCATTGGCTAAAAGATCCTAAAATTAACATGGCTGAGTAAATGCAAGAATAGCAACAGTAGTTTTTAAAAAAGCAAACTGTATATAAAGTTCTGTATTTGCACCCAAACTAAAGCAGGAATGCCTGAACTTTGTGGCTTTCCTGTGCCACCTGCACTGTGTAGCTGCCCTGTGCTTTTGGCTTTGGGTATTCACCCCAGCACCAGGAGTGGGCCCTGATTGGTCTAAACCAGCTAAGTCCCTCTCATCATTCCTGCCTGCAAGTGGTTTTAGAAGCCAGGTCTGAGCTAAACAGGGGCATGGCATTCAGAGCGTTCAGAGGCTAGTTGAAGAAAGGGCATGTGATGTAATGGAGGCCAAGGAGCCTTGAGGGGAAGTTTCCTGGGAGTTTCTAGAAGATTCTCACTTCCTGGAGCATTTAAGGCAGAGATGCATTTCCTTCCTTTGATGTTTTCTGGCACAGACAGGAGGACCTCCATCTTGAAAACAGAGTGAGGATAATGCCTACACTGAGAGGAGAGCAGAGCCAAGACCATCACAGGGAAACAGTTGAACCACTCAACCCGTGAGTTAAGCCTCCACAACCCTTTACATTAACTTAGGAAATTTGTAATTTGACAAAGTTATCCTCGTTGGTACACTGAGAGTTAAATATTCGTCACAGGTGTTCCCTAAACAGCAACTTCTCACAGGATCTTTAAAACATGATTTGATTTATGCAAATTAAAGCACAAACATTGAAGGAACACAACCATGTGTGAAAAAAGCCACATCATGTAGAGCAACAGAGCTGAGATCTACCATCAGCTTCGAGACTTTTCCACTAGTCATGTCCTTCCACTAGTCTCCTACAGACTCTCTCTCCTCCACACTTGAAGCTTCTACTCCCAAACACAATATGTATTTTCTCACCTCCAAGCTTTTAAATGAACTTACACAGTATTACTTACCAGGAAGACCCCTACCCCTTCATCTCTCCACCTATAAAGGCATACTCATATTGAAAACTCAGCTGAGATTTCACCCTGCTTACAAATATTTCCCTGATTTTTTTCAGGCTACCAATTTCCTTTCTCTGAACTCCTGTTTAAGGCTGATATCACTTAGTTGGCAATTGAAAATGTAATGCCAGCTGGTTGCTCTTCTGCTTTTGCTGAAATCTTTCATTGCTGCTTAACTTCTCAAATATTTATCTTCTTTCCAAATAGATTGTAAGTTATCTGAGGGCAGGAAGTAAGTTATACCTGTATGGGCCCCTCATACTTTGAACATAAGTTATCAGAAAATAATGTTGACTGAGTTGGGTTTCTGGATCGTGCTTTTTAAATCATCTGCATTCTGAGTAGATTTTTCTTGCTATTAGTATCTTCACCCCTGATTCCCCTCCTGGATGCCTTTAACTTGTTTTCAAGTTGTACCATTTGCTTACTCCCCTTTGATCAGTTAACTCAGAAGATGGAATTGTGAATTTTGGCCAACCTCCGGAGAGTAATATCTCCTTACCAGCAAGAGGCCAATTCAATCTCCACGTTTTCAGGTCCTTGGAAATCATTTGTAATGTGGGGCACAGTGCATCCATGGAGGAAAAGAGATGACAATCTCCAGGCTGTATTTATAGCTTAATCCTATTCATCTCCTTTCTATGTCAGCAGAAATAGATTGCCTTTCGCTCTGCACTTTTCCGGTCTGCCCATGACTTTGTTTACAAAAACAGGCTCCAAGATAATAAACTACTTCTCTGCTTCTGAAAGCTTAGCTAGATGTTCAACCGTGGTTTTCAAACTGACAACTAAGGTAGCTCAAAATTAACTCATAAAATGTTAAAGGGCTATTTAGGATACTGAAGTATATTCATAACTCAGTTGCTTACTTTGAAATTCCCCTTTTGGAATATTGTCTTCACTAACCTCTATGGCTACTTTTTGCATTCCATAGCAGAGAAATACAGTTCATTTTCTATATAAAAAAACTGTAGTTAAAAGGTTGGTTATGGTGGTTCATGCCTGTAATCCCAGCACTTTGGGAGGCCAAGGCTGGAGGATTGCTTGAGCCTAGGAATTTGAGACCAGTCTGGGCAACATAGTAACACCTCCTCTCTACTAATGATAGAACGCAACAAGAATGATGGGCTTTCACTTCTGAGATTATGTTTGAAAAATCATAGCTTCCATCTTGCTGGCATTCTCTCCCTGTATCTTGCTTCCTCACCTTGATGAAGTCAGCTGCCATGTTCTAGGCGCCCCTACTGAGAGACTGATGTAGCAAGGAACCAAAGACAGCCTCTGGCCCACAGCCAGAGAGGAAGTGAGCCCCTCAGTCCAACAACCTTCAAGGAATTCAATCCTGCCAGCAGCCATTTGGGTGATTTTGGAAGCAGATCCTGCTCCAGTTTAACCCTGAGATGATTGTGGCTCTTTATTGTGACGTTGTGTGAGATCCTAAGCCACAGAACCAAGATAAGCTGTGCTCAGATTTCTGACCTGCAGAAACTGCAGTGATAAATGTTGTTTTAGGTTGCTAGTTTTTCAGGTAATTTGTTACGTGACAATGGATAACTAAGACATACTATTTTGGATGTTAAGTACTATGCAGAAAAAGTTCAGGAGGATAAGGAGTTTAGCAGGTGCTGGAGGGGAAGTGGGGGCTTCTAGTTTTTACAGTGGTCAGTGAAGGCCTCTCTAAGATGATACTTGAGGATAAGGAATGTGGGCATAGGTTGTGCTAATATCTGGAGGAAGTGTGTTCCAAGAAAGATGAACAGCAAGTGCAAAGGCCCAAGGCAGACATGGGCTCATAATGTTCAATTCTACCCAAAAGTTGTCTGAAACAAATGTAGAGCCCTGAGTTAAGGCAGGCAGGGAGGGGCTCTGGTTCTCTCTGTAAGTAGACCTTAGGCCTGTTTTCTCTTTGTTTAGTTTGAAATAAATAGTTTCTCCTTGGCAGAATTTGAGTCCTCAATAAAGAGAATGTGGTAGTCCAGATAAGGCAAAAATGACACATTCTTAAAGGTATTGCTTTTTGTGTGTTTAAAATGAACTGATGTGAACCAAAGCAAGTAAAAATTGCTGCTTAACAGAAAACACATTTAGTATATAAGGCAAAAGTATTGCATAAACAAAATTATCAACCATGAATTTTATTATAGATGATTTTGTGGGTGATAATCTTATATAGTAATTCTTAAACACCCTAAAACACAAGAAGCACTGAGTGAGAAGAAAGAGGCATGAATACTCCAATGACTAGGCAGGCCTTTGAGAGAACCCCCAAATCTCATGGGAATGGACATGGATGGAAAAATTCTCAGCTGTTTCTATTTACCTACTGGGTTTATTCTGTTCTGCTTTAATTAAATATTAATGCAACCTTAGTGTATCTTACTACTTCTATGAGATAAGTGTTGGGCACCTCACCTGGCATACAGTAGGTAGTTAAATGCTTCATGGGTTAGAATCTAAATCTTGCTTGAACAGATTATATTCCTACTGTTGTTCAAAAATGTGGTGAGAAGAACATAACCACCTATTTCCTTTATTTATAGAAACTCTGCCGTCAGATGTCATGCTGATGCCCTTTGACACTGGTCTCATGATCCATAGATATTCATAGGGGATGCATTGCATTTTGATGATGATGATTTCTCTATGTTTTCCTCTCCTTGATTCCTTGAGAGCAGAAAACATATCTTATTCATATATGCATTCCTTAAGACCCCCAAATTGCTTGACGCATAGTGGGTTTTCACTTAATTTTTGCATAAATGAATGAGTAAATTGTTGAAGATACGTTCCTAAAAGCCAAAATAGAAAGCTACAGCTCTCTGAAATATAACGTTTAACATGCAATTTGGTTTGTAACTAAAGGAGAAGACTGAATTTCTCTGTGTAATTTGAATACAAATACTCCTCTGAACCCTGAATGTTATTGGAATTTTGGTCTGGAAAACAAACAGCCAGAGTCAAATGCTTCAGAGAATATTTTTCACCCCAAAAATACTTCAATAATGTCATTTTACCTAAAGACAAAATTACATATCTGTGAAATATGTTAGAAAATAATGTTTAACAAATTTTAAAATGAATCAGAAAGACTGAGTATAAATGCAGTGGCCATAAAATAAAGATGTGAAACTCAAAAGGTTAATTCATTAATCAGAACGAGTGGTCAGCAACAACTTATCCTTCACCTTGTCATTGAGGGCCATCACTGTCCAGCTGCTAGTGAAACTGGCCTTGGCACCAGAAAGAGAGGCAAACCCAGGCATTAAGATAAAGCCTGTCTTTGTCTCTTTGAGAACTATCATCCAAAATAAGTATCATTCATCCATTTATTGATCATATTAATCGAGCACCTACTATAAGTAAGGAACTCTGCTCTCAAAGATTCATAAATAAGATGATGTCTTCCCCTCAAAGTTTTCCTATCTGGTTTGGGAGACTGGTGGGTAAAGAAATCAACAATGGCATTGAAGAGAAGGCAGGGCTACCTGCCAAGAGGAAACTCCACCCAGGACAGGAAACTTGGCAGATGTGTGTCTTTTCCTGAAAGTCACATTCAGTAAGGGTTTTCATGGAGTTATGAAAGTGCATGTCAAGCTTGGGGAATGGCAAATGATTTCATGTGAAAAGACTACCAAATTAATTAGGATGGAATTATGGTAAACGAGATCGTAAGAACAACCCTTAGCTTTGTTGCACTTCGGTCTACTCCAGTAATTTGTACCTGTGAGGCAGGTAAAAGAAAACTATTACCAACTATCTTAGTCTGTTTTTTATTGCTGTAACAGAATAACTGAGATTGGGTAATTTATAAAAGAAATTATTTTCTCACAGTTCCAGAGGCCAGAAAGCCCAAGATAAAGGCACTGGCAAGTTGGGGCCTGGTGTCTCTGCTTCTAAGACAGCATCTTGAATCCTGTGTCCTCCAGAAGGGAGAAATGCTATGTCCACACATGGCAGAAGAGCAAGCTGGCAAGTTAGACAAACACTCCCTTAAGCCTCTTTTATAAGGGCCTTAATCTCATTCATGAGGGAGGAACCCTCATGGCCTAATCACCTCTTAAAGGCCCCACTTCTTAATCCTATCGCATTGGCAACACCTGAATTTTGGAAGGGACATATTCAAACCATAACATCAATTTAGAGTTGCAGGACACAAAAAGGGCATCAGAGTTATGCTTTCAAAATGGCAGGGGAAAGACATTACATCCTCTACTTCTGAAAACTATGTAAAAACAATAATAAGAAACGGGACAATCTCCATCAACTTCATGACAACCATACCCCCAAACTACAGAAATGAATGGAAGGAAAGCCAAATAAACTTAGCACGGAGGAGAAAGGTGGAAGCTAGGTGCTTTGGTGGAAGAGGTGGGGTGCTAATGGGAGAAGCAAGCATTCTACCTCTCCAGAACTCCAGAAGGTTTTAGCAGTCAGAGGCACAGTTACAGTGAGAGAAGGGGTGAGGCAGGAGGCTGAAAAGAGGACCTTGATTGATAATAAGGAGAAAGAGCTTTATTAAGGTGGGCCTGCACCCCCCACTGAGTGCAGTCAAACAACCATCCTCCCACAATCAATGGAGATGCCCTGGAAGAAATTGAAATGTAAGCAGAGAGGCTGCAGTCACCTCAGATAGAGAAGTCACAGAGCATTGAAAATGGGAGGCTCATGTGGAAGTCAGCATACTGAATGGTGAGTTGCCAGTGTCTTCCCCTTCTCCAGCTGGAGAAGACTGTCACCCAGGCTTGTTATCAGCTCCCTTCCCCTGACACAGGCAGCAGATTGGGGGACATACCCCAGAAAAATAGAAATGCTTCCAAGAAAAGAGCTGCTAGTGGTAATATTTGGGGTCTCCAATGAAATGATTGGCTGTCTGCCCAATTACCCCACAGTGAAGTCTATCGATCCACAAGCCCTAATCTTATACATGGAGCATGCAACTAGTTTTTTTCTTATATCATTTTCAATATGAGCAGACAGTCAAGGACCACATGACATTTGGGGAAGAACTATAAACTGAAATATGGAAATCAACCAAACACACACAGAGAAAACAAATAATGAAAATTAAGAAAAAAATGAAAGGAATCAGAGGAAATCAGATGAAACAGGGACAAAGGAACAGAAGATAACCTCAAAGATACTATAATTAAATCTGCAGAGAAAGAAGTGAAGATATTATAGCCATGCACTCCTTCTTAATAAAGTACTGGAAGATATGTTCCAGCAAACAGAAGGAGTAAACCTAAGCAGAAGATGACACGGAATTTAGGAGAAACAGATTCCAGCACCAGTGAAAGAAACAAAGGAAATTTGTTGGATGATGGCTGTCTCCACTTGAGAGCTTCCAAGTGAGCCTAAAGAAAAAAATACCCAAGATTGAAGTAAGAGGTTTGAGAAATCCAGGAAAAAAACTATAAACTGATCAATTTTCTGGCATGTTAGACCCTGGTGAAAATTGTGTTGAGAGGTATTTTAAGGAATTGTTATCATGAAAATTGTGTTGAGAGGTATTTTAAGGAATTGTTAGGGCTTTATATAGACTTTTCCAGATAGTTAAGAAACAAACAAACACAAAAAGCAACTATGAAACCAAAACAGTTCTTTAAGAAAGAAAATATAATCATACCATGATACGTGGCTAGGCAGAGAATAACATTTACATCATCAAAACAATAAAGCACTCTGTGGATTTTTTTAAAGTTAAAATGTGATTAAAATGGGAAAATGGGGAGGCCAAGGCGGGCAGATCATGAGGTCAGGAGATCGAGACCATCCTGGCTAACATGGTGAAACCCTGTCTCTACTAAAAATACAAAAAAATTAGCTGGGTGTGGTGGCACGCACCTGTAGTCCCAGCTACTTGGGAGGCTGAGGCAGGAGAATTGCTTGAACCCGGGAGGCGGAGCTTGCAGTGATCCGAGATTGCACCACTGTACTCCAGCCTGGGCGACAGAGTGAGACTCTGTCTCAAAAAAAAAAAAAAAAAAGGAAAAAGAGGAAATGCGTTAACATCCTTATCTGTCATAATAAAAGGTCAATGGATAATGTCTAAAATTGGATGAATACAAAAGATAGTGACTTATGCATTATTTTCAAGAATATACTTCTAGAATAAATAAGCTATGAGAGTTAGATATACTTGTGTCTGGGGAGCAGGGCAAGGCAGGGGAAAGGAGGAGGTAACAGATTTTTGGTTTGAGGTCATAAACCCTTTAGTACCATCAGTCTTTTAAAACTATTTGCAATTAAATTTTTGATTAAAAGTAAAAACAAAATTAAATAGCATTTTGTTCCAGACAAAGGCTCACATCATCCCAGGAGACTAGTGCCTTCTCCATGTCTCCCCGCTCAGAGCCCCAAAGACACCAACCTTTATTTTCATTCCTTTTATTCTTGCATTGTCCTGTTCTCCTAGTTTGTCTCCAACCCTTTCTTTTCATCATCACTTGCCTACTCATCTAGTACCCTTAGCTTGAGGTGTTTGCATAGTACTGGTCTACCCAAGGAGAACATATGTATGCATTGGCCTGTGTGTTGATTTCAGCTAGCCCAATTCTGATTGGTTGACTGTTTTTTCCCTGAGAGAGCGAGATGAGGATAGAACTGGGGGAGAAAAGGAATTCATTATGAATGTAAAATTTTGTACTAAGGAGACAGAACATTCTTAAATATGCAGTGATAAAGTACTAGAGGAGGGATTTCAGCAACCAATTAATTATCCTTTGCATTGAAACAAAATTAAGTTCTAAGGTGTTCAAATATAAATGAGTGTATATACACATCATAATGATAACTAATGTTTTACATTATACTTAAAATGTACCAAACCTTGTCCTAAGAACTTCATATATATTAATTTAGCTAATTATCACCATCCTATCTACAGTGTAAGGACTCCTATGATACTTATTTTCAGAGATTAGGTACAGAGAATTTACGTAATTTCCCTGAGGTCACACAGCTAGTAATAGAGCCAGGATTCTAATCCAGTAACAAAAACAAAAACAAAAACAAACAAAAAACACTACAGCTAGAAGCCTCAAAAAATAGAGATCGGATGGAGGGGCATTTTATTTCCAAGTCAAGATTTGAGTGTATGCTAGAAGAGTAGAAGCTAAGAGATGGCTTTTGGAGGAGGTGAAATTAACCATCAGACTGATAGGAGTGTTCTTCATGAGCAAGCATCCTTCTATGATTATGGAAGGGCAGATCAGGCTACTTTATCACTCCTTCTATTTTCCCTGTTCTGTGGTGTTTTTGTTTGTTTGTTTTGTTTGGGGGTGGCTTAAGGTCTATTAAGGGTAGAGAAAGGTGGGGTGGCATGCAGACTTCCTTTCTCAGGTTAGCAGCTCTGATGAGAAAGAATAACAAGGCCTTATGCAAAACAAGATTGTCTATATTAGCTCAAACTAGGTCACTGATTTCAGGACCCAGTCTTTTCTTTGTATAATCTCTTTCCCATTCCATGGATAATCAGTTTCCAACTGCCAATACTCATCTCTAAGGTTAGGGGACTGCTCTCAACCATCCCTCAGGCCGCTCTTAGCCCTGAAAGTAGAAGATTTGGGGGCCACTGATCTCTGCACTAAGATGGTGCTGAGATCAACCATTTTCTTCACAGGCAATCAGGATCGGTTCAATTCAAGAGTGGTTATTATCTTGTTTTTATAATGTGTCTCTCCTGAAGCCACATTGAAATACTCTGACCAAAAATTACTCCATATTTCTTCCAGAAAGAGGGACCAATCCCTCTAGTCTGGGAACCCCAGTCTTCCTCAAGAGACAGTTATTGTCAAAATGTATTTTAAAATAAATGTGCTCAAGTGACAGTCATAAGATATCGTGATTTGAAAAAATAACTCGCTAAAATTTTTAATGGTTTAGTATATATGGAAAATCACCTGCTGTTGAAAGCATAAAAAATTACCTATACAAAAGATATTAAATCCTCATTAGAATCCAATTGCATTGCTGAAGAGTATTTACATACACAGTTCTCATCACTCTAATGGGAATTACATGGCTAACACCCTCACGCATCAAAACAAAATAAAGTTCAGTGGAATTTAAGAATAGTAAAGATAGAGTAAAACAACCACACTAAGCAGGCAAGACTGTATTGAGTAACAGCAGATCCTCAACCTTCTCACTTTAGAAATTTAGGACTGCATCATTCTTTCTTGCAGGGAGTTGCCCCATGCATTGTAGGATGTTTAGCAACATCTCTGGCCTCAACCCACAGGATGTCAGTAGCCCCTACCCACCCTCAGCTGTGACAACCAAAATGTCTCCAGACATTGCCAAGTGTCTCAAAATACCCCCAGTTGAGAACCAATGCATGAGACATAAGGAATATACCAGCTGTTGTCTTATCAGGGAATTCTCTTAGATTCCAATGTTAATCTCTCTAAAACAGGTTTACTTTGTATCTATAATGTAATGCTTTCAGATTCCCTCAACAGTGACAGGGAACAAGGTTTAGTAGGCCGAGAGTTCTAGGAAAAACAAGAGACAGCACCCTTTTATATGTAATTTTTGTTTGTTTTGTTTCCACTGACAATGAAGAGAAGGGAACAAGAAATACAGCTTTGGTTGACTGGCAATTTCTTATAACTTTCAAAATTGCTCTGACAAGTAGATAGAAGAACATGAGGGAACACAAAGCAAAAAGACTAAACAGGAGGAAGGTGGCACTTCTTTGAGAAATGTGGTCTAACAAAATAAAGGCATAGAAAAAAATTAAGCACAAGTATAAGCTCAGTAGGTATGTCTGTCTTGTGAAGAAGGCAAGGCTCTACTTATTTATTTTGTCTTCCTGAATCATGTCAGGAAAAGTGACTAATTAGGTACAAATCATTAAAGCTGTTTAGGAATATTTTTTAAAGAAGGGTTTTACATATTCAACCTATAGAAAATATCCCTTGGGGGGGGAAAAACTGAATTACTGAGGGATTTGGAGTAAGGCTCGTCTTTGACAAAGCAAATGCATTATAGAAGTAGCACTGCCTTTGCCCCAGTACACAGGAATCTGAAATTATAATCTTTATTTGTAATTCATGTGCCACTTGTGAACAGGGATGCTCATAAAACATTCAGATAATTAAAAAATGTTGAAAGCTTTCATATATTTTCATGATGTGGTAAATAGCATAATTTCCCAAATGGAGAGACTGGCGCATTTGGGAGATACACAATCAGTGGTTGCATAGGTAGTAAGTCTAAGTTGGAGTTTGAACTTCAGATAGGCCTTGAACCTCGCTACTCAGAATATGGTCCCTTGACCAGCAGAAAGCAGAAGCCCGGGTCCCACCCTTGATCTATCTGATCAGAGTCTGTGTTTTAACAAGATCCCTAGGTCACAATTATGCTCATTAAAGTTTGATAAGCACTGCTCTAGAGATTTCAGTTTTACCATTTAAGATCATATTTTATAGACTCTTTTGTGCCAAGAGAAATATTTTTTGAAAAAGTTCTTTCTAGAGCTTCTTGAAAAATATGAAAAAAAGTCTTAAAATGAAGTCCTACTATTCAAGGAAGAGCATATTATATACAAAAAGTGACAACAGAATGAAATCAATAGAACTGGAATAACAGTGACTAAGTAAAGCCTTCATTGTAGATGTTCTTCAAAGGAAGCGTGTTTTTAGCTGGATAGTTAACATGGGGCAGGAAAAATCAATCTGAAAAGAAATGACAAAGGTCATATGGCAAGCTCAAAGTAGAACTACTCTATGACCAGTAACCATACCCAAGATAGATACTGCCCATCATTTCTTCACAATGACAAGTTTCAGTCCTTTTGTGCAAATCTACAAAATGCCATGCTAGTAGTAACAAGTAATTAAAAACCTAAGATGGCCCCTTAAACTCAGAAGGGCATGATATATTTTATTTTGAAAGCTTCTTGTTCTTTTCTCTTTTTTTGTTCCTTTTTTCTTTTCTTTTTTTATACTTAAGAGCATAAGACAACATGGTAGTATTTGTTAGTATCTGCTGACAAGCCTAAGCCATCCAGTAGTGTGTGATTTGAGATTATTGGGCACAAAAAGCTTTACTGGGCTTTGTCAGCAGTCCCCATATGCTAACATCATTGCATGAAATTTATCTTATTTCAAAATGAGTAAAAGTTCAATGCATAAGGTTAAAGAGCATCACTAACTAGCAGGCAATTAGCTCCATAAACGAAAAACAATGTTATGTAATTAAAAGACAACTGTACAAATCTTTCAAAAATACAATAAAAATAAAGCCAGCCACTGAATTGCAGAGAAAGGAGTTTCAGTTACATTGATGAGGTTATTTTTCCCTTGCAGCCTTTCTGCACCCCCACCCTCACTTGGGCAACAATAATACAGTAACAGGAAATATATCAAAAGGTGGAAGCTTAGAAGCTTAAAGCTCATAATCCCCGTAGTGGCAGGCAAAAGCATAATTAAGGAGAAGCACTCATTTGTTTCCCTTCCCTTTAAAACGTAATCTCATATTTTTTCAAGACCTTTGGGAGGAACTACAATTTAGGGTCAAGTTTTGAACAATGTTAGATTACTGCCAACTGGACCCCATGACCTTATTCAGAATGAAATCATGCACTAACAGATTTCGGGAGTGGGATTTTATTTTATTTATTTTATTTTATTTTTTTGACGGAGTCTCACTCTCTCGCCCAGGCTGGAGTGCAATGGCACGATCTCGGCTCGGTTCACTGCAACCTTTGGGAGTAGGAATTTTTAAAAGGTGTTTTGCTCTTCCAAAGCCAGAAAATAATCCTTTCGCACAAGGACGTCAGGAACACAAGGTTATAGCCTCTAGACTTTGCTCTTGGAAACCTACTGAGTTTCCACAGGCAGGATATGAAATACCCAGCTGTCAAGAAAACCCTTTCCCCTCGAATTCTCAGCTCAGTTTGAACAAACATGACATATGCGGTCTACTGCCCTTCTCTCCCTCTAGTAAACATCAGCCTCCACAAAAAAGTCACATCTTTCCCATTTTTGGACCTCTTCTGCCTTTTAACAGGTGCAAGCATGAAGAACCAAAAAAAACCTGTCTGTTGTTCAAGTCTCTTGGCAGTTAATCCCCTTCATCTATAATAGATTAAACCAAAAAGCAAGAGGGTTTCTTTCAGAGTGGAATTGGCATAACTATTTTCCACTTTTATAAAAATGTATTTTCACATTTGTTTCTCAGTTATCTATATGTTTCACTTACAAAAATGAAGACTGCTTTCTAGCTCTCTTTGGAATCCTGGAGAGCTTTCCTCATCCTCTGTAATCATTCTGAAAGCCATTATTTACCCAGTTTCTCCCAGGCACCAGGCACTGAGCTGGGTACCTTATTTGCATTATCTCATTGAATTCTTCAAACAGCCTTTTTGATGAATAAACTAGGATTGTTTGAAGGGCTATTTAAAATAATACATATTTTCCCCATTTTTCAGATGAATAAGCTAGGATTGAAGAAAGTGAATGTAATAAGAGGAAGACGCTCCCTATTCAGGTTTTAAACCCCAAATATCAAAGCCTACAGTGTGTCTCTAGCATCCTACAAAATGTCTGTTTCTAGAAGATGGCTAATAAGCATTTGTTGAACCCAACTGACTTGTAGACCATGGTCATCGTTGCCAGATAATGAGCTGAGTCCTTTGAGGGAAATGTACCAGATAAGAGACACAGGAAGTGGTGGTCATGTGCCCTTTTCTTTTCAAAAGAAGCATGTCCCAAAGCCATACTCACTTATAATTCATGATTAAACACATTAAATGATAATACTGGAAAGGAAATGTTTTACATACCAAAAATGTTTTACATACCAAAATGTTTTACACCCTATTTTCAAGGATTCAAACATGTTAGACTTTTACTTCCTAAGTGTTTGTGGAAATGAAGGTCTGGTGAGAGAAGGGTAAGAGGGAAGAATATAAAGGGAGTAAGAATGGACAGCAAGAAGATATCCAAGGCAAGAACCGAACAGCTTTGTGACACTGCCTAGGTTTACATCCCATTCGTCTCCTTATGTGATCAACTAGAAATTCAGCCCCTGCCCCTGCTGGCTTCTTTTTTGAGATAGGGTCTCTGTCTGTCACCCAGGCTGAAGTACAGTGGCCCAGGCATAGCTCACTGCAGCTTGGAACTCCCAGGATCAAGCAATCCTCCCACCTCAGCCTCCTGGAGTAGCTGGGACCACAGGCACACATCACCATGCTCAGCTAATTTTTTATACTTTTTGTAGAGATGGGGTCTTGCTTTGTTGTCCAGTCTGGTCTCAAACTCCTGGGCTCGAGCGATCCTCCTGCCTTGACCTCCCAAAGAGCTGGGGTTATAGGCTTAAACCCCCACATCAGGCCTTAAATTAAGCCTTTTTATGAAAAAGATAGCAAAAGCCTTTTACTTCCATTGCAAATATTTTAGTTTTTGAGAAATGTTAGCATGGAAGTCTAACCTACTAATATTATTTGATTAGAACATATGTGTTGTGGTAACTTCTGTAGTTACATTGTCTCACAGGTGTGATGAAACAGTTTTTTTAAAAGGATTATTTTGTCATTAGGGTTTTTATAAGTAAAGGTCACTTTTGACATGAAAAAAATAATGGAATTACTTTTGGAGACATACTTCTTAGGACAATAACTTTTGATCAGATGTCAGTTCCTCACACCCCACCCTCCTCATGTATAGATAGAAGATTTAACCTGGTCAATGTGTTGCCAACTCCCATTGCCAATCAGGACGTAGATAGTCTTTCATGCAGGCAGTAGGTGAAATTATATCCATGTCTTAGAACAACTATAAACACTATATTTTTGTAAGCACCGAAATCACTGCCTTTCTGTGCTCAAGCCACCCTGTGATTGTTTGACAAAGGAAAATCAGTAAATCTGCTCACCTTTAAAGTAAAAGATAAATTGAAAAGAAATATGAACTTCCTCATTCGACAAGTAGGTACGGAGAGATTCTGGTTAAGTGATGGAGCTGGAAAAGGATGCTGTGAGGGTTCTATGACATATAAGAGAGACAAGGTTGCTGCCCTTCTGAAGTTCACATCAAACATGCAATTACATGTGTGGATTGACAAATGCCATCACAGAGCACACAGAGGGTGTTATAGAAGGCTAGATGTGTGTCAGAAGTCTAAACTTGAATATCAACAACCAGTGTTGAGTTAGCCAGCACTGCCTGTGTTCAGGGTGAGAAGGTGTAAATGGGGATAGGGCAGGGATGGTGGCCCAGGATGAAGAATGAATGATCAGCATGCGTGAGGGGCTGAAGGGGAGAGCACATGGCAGCATGGAAGCCCTTGGAGCCAGCACAGAATGCCGAGGGAGAGCAGGTGATGAGAGATGTAGCAGGTGAGGTGAGAGGTGGAGGGGACAAGTGTTTCAGGGCCTTGAAGAAACAATGAATTGATGAGCTTTGTGCCTTAGAAGGATGACCCTGGTGGCACTGTGGAAAACAGACTAGAAAAGAGCCAGTTAGGAGACTACTGCCATTAGTAGAGACAATGGAGGCCCGGGTGGGACAGTGTTAGAAGTTAAAAGCAGATTGTTTTGAGGATTCAGGACACTGATGACACAAGGCTTGGAGATTGCTTGGATACTGTGAAAGACAGTGATGGTTTAAGCCAAAGGAAAGAGTCAAGAATGGTTTCCAAACTTCTGGTATGGGCAACGAGACAGAGTATGGTCCATGAGAATAGAGATGAAGGGGCAGGCATGATGGTGACATGATAAGTTCAGGGCGTGTTAAATTATAGGTGTTGATGGAATAGACAGGTAGAGGTGTCCCAGCAAGCTGCTCAATATTTAGGTATGAAGATTGGCAGAAAGATCTGGGCTGAATACAGCTGTCACCAACCTAAAGACCATAATGGAAAACAAAGAAGCAGACCACCCAGAGAGTGGGGGAGGAGGTGAGGGCCCCACAGGTCGCTAACCTTTAAGGTTAGGCAGAGGAAGAAAAGCCCATGAAGGAGATAAAGAAGGAGGAGCCAGGGAGGTAGGAAGAACACCAGGAGTGTACATGGTGTTCCTCTCTGGACTTGTGTAAGTCAGAGGAAAAGCATTTCTAGAAGAACAGTCAAGAACACTGTGAATGATTCCCAGAAGTCTAGTAAGGACTTGCCCTTGAATTTGGTGTCCTTGGAGCAAATAGGTTCAGTGAACTGATATGGACAGAAGCCAGATTTGACTGGATTGGGGAGTTTTAGACCAGCACTTCTCAACCATTTCAGCCTCAGGGCTCCTTTCCACTCCGAAACATTTTTGAGGACCCCCAAAGAGTTTTTGTGCATGTTGCGTATATCTACCAATATCTAATATACTAGAAATTAAAACTGATACATTATTGAAATATTTTAATGTATTTAAAAACAATTCTATTGCATAAGTCATATCTTTTTATAAAACATAACCATATTTTCCAAAACAAAAACATTTGGTGAGAAGAACAGCATCTTTTTACAATTTTGCAGATAGATCTCTTTAATATATTGCTCAATAGATGACAGTGGGTTTTTTCTATCTGCTTCTGGATTCAATCTGTTGCAGTATTAGGAGACAGGATGCTTTGTCCGAGACAGGAAAAACAACTTATCTTCCACTGTCACAAGGGGGAGGAGGCGATGTAGTGTGTGGATATGAGTAAATCAATAGGTTTGGGGCAGGAGGTTGAGGGACTTTTCATCCAGTAGATTCTACTTTCCCTGCAAGATAGTATCATGATACAGGAGGAGGGAGAGGTCAGAAATTTTAAAAGCATAGGGAATATTAGAGCATAAATAATCAAGTCATTCCTTCTTATTAAGAAATACAATGAAGACTCCTTGGGTAAACATAACTCATGACATGAAATATCAAGAAAGGTATCTGTGGTGTTAGAAAATTGTGAGGCCTTCTGGGAAACTGAAATTCATGAAGAATTATTTAAGAAGAAGAAACAAAAACAAATGTTACATCTTTGGCCCTTCTGGAGAAAAGTTGAAGAAATGGTGGCTATTTTCAGCTATTTATAAGCTAGCAACAAAGGTATTATAGGATGCAGCAAGAAAGTTCAGTTACATGATTATGTCTGGGTTCTGCGTTCAGCAGTAGTTTTCTTCTATGCTTATCTCAACCTTGTCACATAGAAACAAATTTTATTTTTACACGTAGAAATACTGACGGATATGGCCAGGTGCAGTGGCTTACGCCTATAATCCCAGTACTTTGGGAGGCTGAGGCAGGCGGATCATGAGGTCAGGAGTTTGAGACCAGCCTGAGCAACATGGTAAAACCCCATCTCTACTAAAAATACAAAAATTAGCCAGGTGTGGTGGCACGTGCCTGTAATCCCAGCTACTCGGGAGGCTGAGACAGGAGAATTGCTTGAACGCGCGAGGTGGAGGTTGCAGTGAGCTGAGATTGTGCCACTGCACTCTAGCCTGGGCGACAGAGTGAGACTCCATCTCAAAAAAAAAAAAAAAAAAAAAAAAAAAAAGAAAGAAAGAAACACTGATGGATGCTCAAATCCCAGAGTCATCAGCTGGGCCTAGAATACAACTCAGTGTCACCCAAATTCTGCTCTTTCCTGCACTAGCCAGTCCACAAGCTTTCTCTACGGTGATGGCAAGGGAATGTTAAGTGGACAGCCATACAGCCATACTGAGGGGCTGTAAAACCATCCTCTCAAACTTTTTTGAAGTGTTTCTGAATTTTAGAACATGTTATTCCAGCAAGGGTTCTGAACGTTTTTGGTGTCATGAGCCCCATGAGTCTGGTGAAGTCTGTAGACCCCTTCTCAGAACAATGTTTTTAAATGAATAAAAGCACATAGAATTACAAAGGAAATGAATTACACTGATAATAGATCATCAAGATAATTTTAAAAAACTGATAATAAAGTTATCAAATTTTTAAACTAATTTTTTTTTTTTGAGATGAAGTCTCGCTCTTGTCCCCCAGGTTGGAGTGCGATGGCATGATCTCGGCTCACTGCAACCTCCGCCTCCTGGGTTCAAGCGATTCTCCTGCCTTGGCCCCCTGAGTAGCTGGGATTACAGGTGCCTGCCACCACACCGGGCTAATTTTTGTATTTTTAGTAGAGACGGGGTTTCACCATGTTGGCCAGGCTAGTCTATAACTCCTGACCTCAGGTGATCCACTTGCCTCAGCCTCCCAAAGTGCTGGAATTATAGGCGTGAGCTACCGCACCGGGCCAAAACTAAATTTATTATATAGAAATATGTGTGCTTCCTTGGATAATATATTAAATAAAAATATCTAGCAACATTTTGAAGTGATACTAGTGTAATTGTGTCCAGTATGGTGGTATCTGATGGCGATGCAAAAGGTAGCTTATAGGCTGATGGGATGGCAGATGTATAAAGAGATAAATGAATACACTGAAGAAATATTAGAGTATGCACTCATGCTATAGAACACAGAAGATTCAGAAACGCCCTCCCCGAAGAGATCTGAGCTGAGCCTTCAAATCCCGAAGGTGTTATCCTTATCTATAAATTAAATTGAATTTTTTCAATTAAGTAGGAATATTCTCTGGATAACTAAGGAATGAGATTAAGCAAAGATGAGAGAATACCTTCTAAATTTTTTTCTGGTGTTCCCAAAATAAAGGATTTTAAAGAAAGACAAAATGTATGGTGTGACTTCCTTTGTAAAGTGGCTAAAGGAAAGGTACAACCAGACAAAAACACAGAGGAAGTATTTTTTGATTTTTAACATGCTAGGTACCTTTAAAAATGTTTTTCCTTGCCCACAAGGGAAACAAATTGGCTTTCATCATATGTCTCATCTCCAAAGAGGAAAAAGGCTAAATAAAGGACAGTAATAAGACACAAGTTGAAATATCCTTTGACCACACAACTCCTGTTTTTGAAAATCACAACTTAGAATTGAGTCTCATGAAAATTTATCTCGGAGAAAATGCCAAGACTATTAAGAGGAAAGGATCTTACATAAATCTAAAACGTACTGATTATTAATGCCACAAATTAGAGAATAACAGAACTGTGTTTAAGAAGTAGCTCCCTGCCTTCAAAGGCTACATCATTCAAGTTGTTAATTAACAAAGTAACAATGGCTTCTCACAACTGCTGTGGAAGTAGAAACTGATGGCCAGGAAGCCCAGGTGAGGGCATGCTCATTAGGAAATCTGCCATGCCCTTCTAAGAACAAACTTTCCTTTAAGGAATTTAAGGAGGAGAGAAAGTTGTTTTGTGGTGCCTGCTCAATCACTGCTTATATCCAAAAAAGAAAGAAAAAAGAAGGAAGGAGAGAGAAAGGGAAGAAAGGAGGAGGAAGGGGGTAAGAGGTAGAAAGGGAGGAGAAAAAGAAACATAAAAGCGAGAAAGAGAAGGAAGGAAAGAGGGAGGGAGAGAAGGAAGGAAAGAGGGAGGGAGAGAAGGAAGGAAAGAGGGAGGGAGAGAAGGAAAGGAAACATTTAGACCAAAATAGATGCTCAGTAAATGTTAGCATTTCCTTAATAGCCTGATTTTGGCATTGCATCATTTTGCAGGAGATGGATTAGTTCTTTCACTTTAAAATTATATATGCTGCCCAAAGGTCTCATATTGTCATGAAGAATTCTTGATAATTAGCAAATTTCCTGAAGGTTCAGCATCAGCTGATAATTGCAAATAATACAAATATACCATGGCCTTGAAATAATCAGAATTACCATAAACAGCAGTGTTAGAAACATATTTCAAAGTGAAAGAATACACTATTCTCAGGAGATAATGACCAACATTCTTATAAATCCTGATCAATGGAGGCAGCATTTTGCTACATGAGCAATAAACCACGAAGACTCTGGATATATCATGTATAATGCTGGGCATTATAATCAAACACAACACAGGAAATAATCTCAAGTCTTTAATATTAATAATCATATTTAAATAGCAATTGGGTGTTAGTCATACAATTTTAGTATTGGTGAGAGCCTTGTGAATCAATGTCATCCCCCCATTATTGTTGTCAAAACGAAAACGGTACAGGAGATAGAAAAACCTAAGGGGGTGTTGGAAGATGAATTCTGGTGTAAAATCCTTTAATCATATTTTTTCAAATATATTAATTTAATCAGATTGCTTTCCTCACACTAAGAACTAAATAAATGAGATTTTTTTTCCAACTGGGGAGGAGAGGATGGATGGAGGAGGTAAGGGTTGCAGGGCTCAGGACTGTCTTTTTGAAAACAACATATATTGCCCAGCAGTATTGCTTTTCTGATACAACTTTGACCACCTCCAGAGATGCTCAGTAGGACTGTACTTATAATGAAGACCCTCTTAGTCTCAGGATTTATGTGTGTCCATGATAATTCCAAAGGGAGATAAATCAACTAAGAATCAGTAGTGTTAAATTAATCTTGGGTAAGCCAAGAGTTACATGTCATCTAGAATGGCTTACATGACACACCAGGACCCAAATGAAATTCCCTCAACATCCTCCTTATCTTAGTAGTGCTCATCACCTAAATAAAGTGTCAGCAGCAGCCTGAACTCTAGACAATTTCCTTCATGGTGTTATCTAAAGGACCACCAAAAAGATGATCAGCTCCCATCCTTCCACAAAGAAAAACTCTACCACTTAGTATTGAAGCTTTCAATGCAATGTAGTACTCACGTGTAAAAGTAGAACTATGGAGTCAGACAAAATTGTGTTTGAAAAAGTCTCTCTTGTAACCAACTTGGGAAAAATGACTTAATCTCTCTCTGTAGTTTGGGGAAAGATGTAGTGATATGTAAAGTACCACCATACTTTGGTTGTACGGTTCAGAACAATGAGTTCTCAATAAATGTCAGGTCTTCTCTCTTCTACTGAAGTTGTTCTTTCATTATTTTTGGACTCACTGTTCTCTAAAATCCCAACCCATGATGAAGGTTTTCAAGGCCTGTATATACTGATGGCTCTCTGAAACCTGAGATAAGCAGAACCTTGGGTTCCAGAATTCCTTAGTCCTTTCTGTAATAGAAGAATATAAAAATATGTCTCAAGTATCTGCATAGTGACACAAAGCATTTTCAGGATGATATCATTGTTGAATTGAGACTTAATTAGTTTTGTGTGAACTTTGGGATCAAATAACATAAATCAACTGAGGCTAAGAAACAACTTTTTGACTTCATAAAAAGCTTTTAAAGTCACTCAAATGACTCTTCGATTCAAATATAATGAAATTTCATGTTGAATCAATGATAGACCTTTTGAACTGTAATCTGCCAGAAAGTAGACAACCCAAAAATTGAAAATGGCAGATCAAAGCTACATTGATAGGAATCTGTTAATGAATCATAGTGTGTTGTGTGGATAGGATTATGAGGACCTATCTGATTTACCGCATGAGGATATTAATGTGGAAGGTAGAAGCAATGCATATTAAATGATCACTAAGTGCTTCTGAAAGAATGCTTTGTAGCAATAGCATTTAAATTCCTTTCATTTTGCCAAGATATACTTATAAAACTGTGGAAATCCCTATTTATAGTCACACAGACCAACACTGGTTTAACAGGGAAGGCCACCATCTCATAAACAGTAAATCCATAGCCCTATGGGCTTTAATTGAAAAACATTTATCACCTAGACACTAAATGAATTTGAAGGAAACAGAAGACTGAAATACTGCCTTTTAGATTGCTGACAATTCTGGAGGGTTGTTGGCTGGGAGGGCTGAACATCCCCAAAATAGCACCAGATTTTAAAACAACCTTCCAAGTGGTTTAATTGGTAGGCACACCAGGGCCTCAAACACAAGAATTTGCACATTTAAAGGCTGCCCCACAATGTTCCAGGAACCTAGTCATGAATGCAATAGTCAGTATAACACATTCTCTTTGTACATTTGACCTGACATTCTTGTTTCAGAAAAGTAACTAAATCTATAGACCATTAGGCCAGCTGTTCTCTATCAGAGTGCACTCCTTCACTTAGTTCCTATAGTATTTATTTGGTGTAGCTAGAATGCGGGCTCTCAAACCAGACTCACAGTGTGGGTTCGAACGCCACTTCTGCCGTTTCCTTTGCATCTGCATGTTTCAATTTCCTTGTCTGCAAAGATAAATGTAATGGTCATATCTAACTCACAGGGTTGATGTTAATAGTTGTCTTAGTTTGGATTTCCCTAGAAGGAGACCCCAAGACAAAGATTCCTGTGCAAGGGTAAGGAAACTATACTGGAAAGAGAAAACAGTAAAGAATGGATTATCCAGCCAGCTACCATAGTGGATGATTGGAGCGTAATCCTGCCAGGAAACTCTGGGAATAGTATAAAACTCACATCTCTGAAATATCCCATCTGAAGAGCAAAGAAACTGGGATATTTATATACCAACTCATGTCAATCATTTTTAAAGTGCTCCCAGACAAAGCATAGCAGCTTTAAACAGTTTCAGAAAAATCCCTCCGAGACACAGACTGGCTGCTGGAAGTCATCTAGCATACAATGATGTGGTGTAGTCCCAGAATTAATGTCCATAAAGTGCATAGAGCAGTGCATGGCACATAGAGTACCATAAATGTGTGTTCTTTTTTACTATGACTATCAGTATTATTATTTTTACTACCCATGGAGGCATTGGCCAATGCTATTAGATATTTATGTCTGTGTCCTGCTACCAGGACCCTTGTTGATGTTCTCGATACAAGAGCTGTTCTATAACATTTGATGTTCATACTCAAGATGATTCAGATTCAACCAGAAAGGCTTAGACTGAGAAATCAGCAGTTATTTGCTTTTGTACACTATGTGCCTATGAGATGAAGTGCAGACCACCACCAACCACAAACAAAGTCCTCTCCCAGGAACCACTGAGTCTTTACTCTCAGAAAAATCCATGCCTCTACCTTTGCTGCCATTATCAGGCATGGCCCTAAGAATCTCACAACAGGCTGTAGCTGAGTTTATTTAATCTGTATGCTATAGAAGTGTTTTACCCCGAAGTGATTATCTTAGGAAGTCACTTAAGAAGTATTAGACATCTCTCCTAAAAGTATCCTGATGCTTGCTGGAACATGGATTAAGAGTTTCCCAAAGGAGGTAAGCAGACTCTAAAAACGTCCTCTTCTCAAGCTGCTGCATTTATGCAATTCCTTCTTGGCTCCCAAGGGGGAACCTCAGATACCGATCATCTGGAAGCAGCAATCACTTATTGAGGCCACAGAAGCAAGATGACATCAAATCCATGTATGGAGCATTTGTTTTGTGTAAAACAATTCAGACAATGGGCAATGGGGTAGGTGGTTGTGTGGGAGAAGTAACTAAGGTTTAGAAGACAGATCTGCTCAAGGAATCTGTAGACTCATTAGGGAAAAGTGAATTAGTCACATTAAATACCAATTATTATAGATTTGTGCTTACTTTTGAATCACACATAATGATAAGAGCAAAATGTTAAAATTTGTCACAAACCATTATGCATTGAATCATCACATGATTAGGCTGAAGTGGCCTGTGAATCAGGCTGCACAGGAATTGAGCCTTTCAAAAGGATATGATGAAGAGACTCCTAGTCGATTATGCAGCATTCTCTCCTTCTTCCAGGATTTTTCCTAGGGGACAAACTTGCCCAAGTAAAAGATTGTAGTTACCAGGCAGCCTCCCTTCAAGTCAGTGGTATCCAGTGAGTTGTAGACCCTTGGCCTTTTTGCCCTTTTTGACTTCCTTCATTTCTGCTTAGATATGATGTCGGGAGCTTACTAGGTCATCTTGGACCATGCAGTGATATTGACAATGGAAGCCATGTGCTAAGGATGCAATAACAGAGGACAGAAGTAGCTCAGTTCTCGCATGGACTATGGAGCCACCATATTGCATCCTGAGTACCTACCTCTGCATTTGTCTTTTGCAAGATGCACATTTCCCACACTTTAGCATCTTTAAAATTAGGATGTCTTATAATCAATAATGTTTTAAATTGCTCTGCACAAAGCAACAGTTTGTCCTGCACAAGTGTGAACAATGTACTCATTGCTATGTATATGGTCTTCACCTCAACTGAATTATGTCTAGTGCTGATACTACACATGCTTAGCTTAAATCCCATTTAAAATGTCTTCCAAAAGATTACTCCATGATTCAATATTGAAATGGGAAGTTATTGGTACATAGAAAAGCATGGAACAGAGCAGTGGGGTGTGAATTTCATATCAGCAAAGCAAATATTCATTGCTGAAGAAGTGAACACATTTTCATATTTTCTAGCAAAGGGACAAATGCTTTCGGGACCTAAGACAGGAAAATAGTAGCCATGTGCTACTAAGATACTTATAAAAGCATGGCTTATCTCAGGCTAAGCAAGAAAAGTCCTAGAGTCAAAATTTGAAAAATGGGTGCTGGGAGTCTGGAAGAAAATCTGAGAGAAAATAGTGGGAACTCCTAGAACTCCTAAGAATGCTGCATCACCAATGCTTTTGATGGCACAGTTGTATGAACAGTTGTATGAACAACTGCTGTATGAACAAACGTGGGCATCAATGATTCTGAGTCAAAAAGGCATTCAGAAGGGGTTCTGAATGTGATGAAGTTTTAGGAATACCTTAACAATTCTATTTTGCTTACATATTCATTTTTACATATGGTCACGAGTAATACATGATTTTAAAATATCTCTAAGTCTAAAAGAACTCTAAGTCTAGAAGAGACAATGAGGACAGAGAGGACAATTCAAAAACCATTTCTTTAAGTCCATAATAAGATGAGGAGGGTCTGATAAAGGTAATAAGGAAGGAAAGGCAACTACTTATACTTTAATATTTAAGTGGTACTTGGTGGAAGTAACTGCGTCAGCAAAATTATAAGCTAAATAGCCTTAGGAAGAGTTGGGGGTTAAGAAAAGAGATTTTTCTTTCAGCAGGGTTAAAAGTGAGAGCATTTTAGAGGATTGTGGGCAGGATCAATTTTGAAGGACCTGAAATTGGCATTTTAGCTGCTACTCACAGCTAGGAGCTCTTTCTTTCATTACACTTTTATGACTCCATAATAAAAGGAGCAAAAGCAGAACTGCAAGTTACTGGTGCAAAGTGGTTATCTCTCAGAAACCAAGTTTGCAGCACACCATGGAGCATGAGGTGGCAGTTGAAAAAAAACAGATTAGAAATACACAGAGCAACACAGACGGATCTTAACATCCCTGGGCTCAGAAAAAACACACAATGAAACATATAGCACAAAAAGATTTATGCAAATTGAAATGAATGTGTGTAAAACAATAATACGCCTTTGCAAAAACAAATGCACACAGAAATATTCACACTAAACTCAGTAGAAAAATTACCTGGGCATGTAAATGGGAGTGGCATAGGGGGATAAAAGGGAATGAATGAGTTACTCAGCCACATCAGGAAGTCTTCAATAATCAGTGATGATAAAGTGTCAGAAATTGATAAAACAATTAATCTGATTGATGCTCTCCCCACCCACAAAAAAAAGTTGCAGTTTAAATTGGAAGTTCAAATCGGCACTGACATAAAGGTTCACTAAGATACTTTAAAACCCTGTTTTTCTAAAATTCAGGAAAGAAAAAAGAGGGGTGATATTCATATATTGTAGAACTATTACATAGTTGAAAAAAAAGGAAGAAAAATGTTTAATGAGCACCTTTCAGAATTAAAATTGAGAATAAAAACCAGAGTTCAAAGGTGATACTACTTGGTACCTTTTTGCCCCTACCCCCATAAATAGTAACTGAAATATCATTATACCAAATGATTTTTGCTAATGATGGTTTTCATTTTATGGACTAATTCCTTCAGTAAAACTGAAAAACATAAAACTCATTAGTTTTAACTGGATTTATTTTGAAATCATTTCTATTTGACCATTAAACTACTCTTCTGCATTTCATTAACAAGAATGTTCTCAAATTTCATTTCTTCTGCTAATCTATTTTTAGCAAGTTAAATTCTGAAGTAATCTCATAGGGGTAAATTTCAGAAATGTGTCCTTAGGTTCTTACATCTTTGCATCATTCTCTTCTAATTTCAACTCCAGAATCTCCCCAAAGTTCTACTGTCTTCAATAAAGGAACACAGTCAAATGTGCCTCCTTTCCATCAAACTTGATCTCTAAAGTAAGAGTGCGGGGCACAAAGATAAACAGATTAGCAGCTGGAGAAAGCATAACCCTTTTAGCTAGAATAAATGAAAATTGCAGCAACATAACAAATGCTCATATACTTTACTATATGGTGTTTAGCAGCATCTTTGGCATCTAGTCACTAGATGCCAGTAGTGACCTGCCCCCAACAAGGTCTCCACAAAAGATGGTAAAATCACCTGATTGAGAACCACTGCTGTATTTTTTAAAAAGGTGCTATATTGAAATCCACCAGAGAGCAATGGCTTGAGCATCCATTACACGCCTTCCGTTGGGAAGTACTTTTTTATGTTATCGCATTACATGCTGTCTTAACAAAAACAACAACTAGTTACAAATGACTGAGGGCACTGCCTCTACCCCCTTCTTCTATGACCTCTCAGTTTTTTGCCTTGGATACAAACTCTTCCATGTTAGTCACATGAAGGTGAGGTTTGCCAGTCAGGGTGTTCCACTCTCTACTAGTCAAGGGGTGGATATTCTCTCTCTAATGGAAGAAAAGAAAGATAGAAAAAGATTGATGTCATTATCCTCCTGAAGAATCCTTGCAAGGCCTTCCTGAGTTGCTGAACAAGGTCAGCCCTCTCAAGCTGCCCTCGTTCTTGTCCTTCCTGATACATCTGTTCCTTGAATTGTTTGAATGCCTGCATATCTTTCTAATAATTTCCTATTTTGGCCAAATTAGACAGTTTGGGTTTTTGTTCTTTGCAATCAAAGGACCCCAAATGATTGAGCACCATTTACTGAGCTTCAGTATGGGCTGGGTGCTGTGCTGATGGCGTGCTGCGCATTTCCTTACTCATACTCAGTAGATACTGATCAAGTGCCCAGTATGTGGCAGCCCCTCTTCTTGCTCTGAGAAGCAAACGAACACAAATGACTAGCTAGGCCTTGCCCCCAGGAATTTTGATTCACTGGGGCTGAGGTGAAGCCAGGTATTGTTTTATTTTTCAATAAAGTGCAATTGAAAACAGTATGTACAAAGCAGTGTCTTTTGGCATTTAATCTGAAATCAGAAATGAAAAACTAAGAGTAATTATATTTTTAATTAAAAGAAAACTGAGAATTAGATGTGATATTGTAGAGGCTAAAGCAGCTCCATCTTGGATGCTAATCTGACATGTTGGCTTCTGATAAACCCCCGTTCCAGGAAGGCCTCTAAGATTTCCAGTTTATCTATCATTCTTTGTGTAATAGCAGGTACTTACCCTAAGTCCTACCCTCAGGTCAAACAACCTTGATGTTGTTATACTTCGATTGTCCTACATATCCCTTCCAAATCACCCTTTCCCTATGGTATATAAGCCCTGGGTCTGGAGATAATGGCATAGGGATCCACCATCTTGTCTAGCCGCCACTCGAGACACAGACATGGCTTCTGTTTGTGAGTGCCTATTAAATGTCTCTTTCTAAGAAACTGGATATGTCAGCCTCTTTCTTTTGTCTCTCTGCTACCTCAAACTTTGGGGGTAGGTTTGCATAGATCTGCCTACCAAGGAAGATATACCATTATCATTTTTTAAAAGTTTTGCTGTCGACAACAATATATAGTCAGGTCCGAATCACAATATTCTAGAGTAAGGATTGGCAAACTATGGTCTGTGCACACAAAATCTGTCCTGCTGCTCATATTTACAAATAAAGTTTTATTGGAATGCAGCCACACTCATTCATTTACATATTGTCTATGGCTACTTTTGTTCTATAACAGCAAGTTAAGTAGCTGTGACAGCTTACATGATTTGCAAAGCTAAAAATATGTATTATGTGGCCCTTTACAGAAAAAGTCTACTGACCTATGAATTGCCTTGTTTAATTCTTATAACAGCTCCATGAGTGACAATATCAATAGCTAGTGTATCTTAAACCATTATTATATGTCAGGTGTTAGGTTTACTGCCTTAAGTACCTTATTTCATTTATAGCCCTCAACAATCACCGTACTAGGGAGGTGTTATTGGAATGCCTATTTTGCAGAGAGAGAAACTGAGGCAAGGCGAAATGACTTTCCCAGATCCACACAGCTTGTAGTTGGTGGAGCCAGAACTGAAACTCATGTCCTTTGACTCTGGTGTGCAAGCTCTGTGGCATGTTCCACAGCTAGTAACAGAATAAAGTATGTGACCAATTCCAGCATCAAGCACAACTGATGTCATATTTGGTCACTTTCAAGCTGTGAGAGGCAGAATAATAGCCCCCAAAGATGTCTACATTTTAACCTTTAAACTTGTAAATATGGTACATTGCAAGGCAAAAGGGACTTTGCCTATGTAACTAAGAATCTTGAGATGGGGAAATGATCCCAGAGTATACAGGCGGGCTCAGTGCCATCACCAGATCCTAATAAGTAAGGAAGGAGGCAAGATAGAATTAGAGAAGGAGATGTGATGATTGAAGCAGAGGTCTGAGTGATTTGGAGCTATGAGGCAAAGAACATTGGTAGCCTCTAGGCACTGGAAAAGGTGAGAAAATGTATTCTCCCCTAGAGCCTCCAGAAGGAACTGGCCCTCCTGACACCTTGCTTTTAGCCCAGTGAAATCCACTTTGGGCTTCTGACCTCTAGAAATGTAAGACAATAAATTCATGTCATTTTAAGCCAGTACATTTGTGGTAATTTGTTACAGCAGCCATAGGAAACTAATACATAAGCCATATTTTACTTACTTTCGCCACACTTTCACCACACTTGAGTACACATAGAATTGCAGCAACAAAGGGGTTTATTCCAATCCAAGTTCATGGTTGGTTGAAGCTTCGCTGAGTGCTACAACACAGAGTTAGGTGGGACTGAAGTTGAGAAATAGCCTCTGAGCTAAGTAACTACTTGGAAACCTGAGAAGAGGAATTCTGATGTGGATTGCCCATATCAATTGCACTGGGTTCAGCATATCTTCCATGAAGGCAAATACTAACCTACCCAGAGTGGTTGGAGGGAGAGAGGGCTGCATTGCCCCAAGGGCAAGAGACTGTGGTGAGGATATTTTTTAATAATCATAGGGCTTCTTCTAATTTGATTTTTTCCCTCTAACATTGAAAAGCCAATTTTTAGATTTCCAGATACATAATGCCACCACCCTCTACTTAGTTAAAAGATATCTTTGTAACTTCAGAGATTATTAAAAACTTGACGTATGGGGATACGTATAAGTACTCCTTGAAATACAAGACAGAAAATTTCCTGAAAATCTGTGCGTGTTTGAATGTATCAGCATAATCCAGGGTTTCTCAACCTCAGTGCTATTGACATTTGGGGCCAGATAAGCCTTTTGCGTGGTGGAGCTGTCCTGTGCGTTATAGGATGTTCAGCACGTCTCTGGCCTCTACCTACTAGATGCCTGTAGCACTCCCTTGCCTAAGTTGAGACAGCTAAAAATGTCTGTAGACACTGCCAGATGTCCTCTAGAAGAGTCTGGAGTGGGGGCAAGAGCATCCTGGTTGAGGACCTCTAGCATAATCGGAGATAAACCTTATTTTTTAGTTTATTTCCATCATGATGCTATGTTTTTTTTTTTGTTGTTGTTGTTTTTTTTTTTTTTTTTTGAGACAGAGTCTCGCTCTGTCGCCCAGGCTGGAGTACAGTGGCGCGATCTTGGCTCACTGCAAGCCCCGCCTCCCGGGTTTACGCCATTCTCCTGCCTCAGCCTCCTGAGTAGCTGGGACTACAGGCGCCCGCCACCTCGCCTGGCTAGTTTTTTTGTATTTTTTTAGTAGAGACGGGGTTTCACCGTGTTTGCCAGGATGGTCTCGATTTCCTGACCTCGTGATCCGCCCGTCTCGGCCTCCCAAAGTGCGGGGATTACAGGCTTGAGCCACCGCGCCCGGCCGATGCTATGTATTTCTAATCTCCTCATCACCTCCCAGAATCCCACCCCCAACCATCTAAAATAAATAAAAGAACCAGTGGTGCTGGGGAAATAATATCAAGAGAGTAGATTCTAGGCAAGTGTATAGAACCTGCCCCATTGTCTCTGAATTGTTACTTAGTTCTCAGATTTTTATATTCAGTTCCTTTAAAAAGCTGAAATTTAAGTAAATAAAACTTAATGATTCATTTGCCTTTAGTCACTAATATATTAATTCCAGAAAAGTAAGATAATGACAAGGTGCAAATAAACAAAGGCTCCTGGGTACAGGTTCGAAGTCTTCATTATGTTCCTGATTTCACATTAATGAGGGAGACAGAACTTGGCAGAAATTTGGCCCGAGAAGGATTGTGCCTGCTGGTTCCACACCCTCTGTACCAATCAAAAAATGTTCAGAATTCACAAAGGATAAATGCTTGAGGGGATGGATACCACATTACCCATGATGTGATTGTTATGCATTGAATGCCTGTATCAAAACATCTTATGTACTCCATGAATATATACACCTACTATGTACTCATAAAAATTAAAAATTAAAAAAAATGTTCAGAATTTAAGGAATGGCTCCAATATTGGTCTCTGGGGAAACTTTTCTGACTGTGCCCCAACCCCCATCCTTCTTTCTATGGGTTCCTCTTTGTTTTTCTACAATTATTTCCCCTTCTCTTTTATTATATTTAATTGTTCCCATGCCTATCTACCTTACCTTATGAACTCTTTGCCTCCAGAGGAGGTAACTCCCTTCAAACCAGTGATTCTCAACAGTAGCCATGTTAGAATCACTTGGAGAGCTTTTAAAAATACCAGTGCCAGGGTCTCATCTCCAGACATTATGATTTAATTGGTTTAGGGTGGGGCCTGGGCATCAGTATTTTTTTTTTAATTCCCAAGGGATGCTAATTTAAACCAGGTCTCAGCATTCTGCAGTTTGCAAGCCAAATCCAGTAACCACCTGTGTATCTTCATAAAGTTTTATTGGAACACAGGTACACTCATTTGTTTACATATAATCTATGGCTGCATTCAAGGTACAATGGCAGCATCAAGTAGTTATAAGAGAGACTGTCTGGCTGGCAAAGGTGAAGTTATTTACTATTTGGTTCCATACAGAAAGTTTGCTGACTCCTACTTTAAAACCACTGAGGCTGACAGAAAAAACAGCTTTTAAAAAAAGTATATTTACCCCACAGATTATTTGCTAGTTGTAAGAAGAAACACATAGAGTACAACAGAAGGATCAAGCTTTCATCACCTGAACCCAATGACGGAACAAAGAGAAATTATGTTCATCCAGATGTGATATAAGATGTGATACCCAACATCATGCCTGAGAAAAACTTTCCCAAAAGGGTTATTTGAACTTCACCCAGACTTTTAATTCTAACTTCCAGTGACAGAAATTAGAGGTGATGAAAGAAAATATTTAAGCAAGACTACAACAAAGCAATTAGACAAATCTAGAAGTTGAGATATTCTACAATACATGACTTCTTCAACATGTCATTGGTATTAAATAAAAGGCAGGCAGGTATTCTTGATTCTAAAAGACCTCCAAAAACATATTAATCAATGGAAATGTGGACCATTTTGGGATCCTAGATTTTTAAAGATATTTTGGGGACAATTGGGAAAGTTTGTATATGGACTGGGTATTATGTGATTTGAAGGCATTGTTAATTTAGGTAGGTGTGAGAATGATACTGTGTATATGTAAAAAGAAAGTCATTATTTTTTGAAGGTGCAGGCTAAAATATTTAGGATATATACTCAACATTCTTGTAATTTAAGATACTTCCTCAAAATATAGTACAGATATGGTGAAACCTTAATGATTGTTAAATCTAGACTGAGGTACATAGAATGGGTATATAGGTATGTATCATTATATGATTTTCCTTGGCTTTTTGTATGTTTGAAAATATTCATAATGAAAGCTCTAAAAATGTTTACACTTGGCCACACAAGTAGCACAAACCAGTATTAGGCTGAGGTCAGAGGCTGGTGCACACTATCTGAGTCACTAATGTAGAACTCAGCAGAGAAACACAGCCAAGAATGGGCTAAAGTCATGAACCAACTGAGGTGGGGGTCATACATCAAGACAGAAACAGGAGGAGCTTGAAGCTCTCAGAAGATTAAGGCAGAAGAACAGCCAGGGGAGAGCAGAAAGCATCTATTCAGCAGAGCAGCAGTGTGATCATGGTGCTGCTGGTCAATTCTGAAGGAACCTGTGTTACTCCTATATTCAACAGGTATTTACTGAGCATCAGGTCCTGTATTAGGTGCTGGGCAGACAGTGATCAAAAGGATATACAGGTTTTCAGGGATATTATATCCTTAGGAGCAGTGGGTTGGTGGTCAGAGGCAGGCAGGGAGAGGAGTGGGTGATAAGCCAATAAATGAGAATGTCTACGGTGCTAAAGGCCATCAGAAAACCAAATCAGGGTGATGGGATGGAGTTAGTGGAGGAGGAAAAGGGGGACTACTTTAGATGGAGTGGCCAGGACACTGGAATTTTCCAAGACCTGAGTAATGAGATTTAAGGAAAAAAAAGTATTCTAGGAAGAGGGGACAGAAGCTCAAAGACCCTGAGGTAGGAATAAGCTTAATGGGTTGCAAAATAAAGACCATGTGCCAAAAGTGGAGCAGGGGGTGATCCCCAAGGAGGCAGGAAAGGCAGGCAGAGTCCAGATTAGTTCAGCCATGTAGACTATGTTGAGGATTTGAGAGCAGATTCTTAGTGCAGTGGGGAGACACTGGTGTACTTTATAAGTAGTGACATGACATGATTTGAGTTGCCTTTGTAAAATACCTTTCTGACTGGTGCTTAATAAATAATTCTAAGGGGGAAGCATTGAAGCCCAAAGAGCAGTAAAGAGGCATCTACAGTAATCCAGAAGAAACATGGTGGTCATCTTAGTCTATTTGTGCTGCTGTAACAAAATATCTGTGACTGGATAATTCATAAAAACAAACATTTATTTCTCACAGTTCTGGGGGCTAGGAAGTCCAAGACCAAGGTGCTAGCAGATTCACTTGCTTGGTAAGAGCTGATCTCTGCTGCCAAGATGGTGCCTTGTTACTTCATCCTCTGGAGTGGACCAATGCTGTGTACTCAAACGGCATAAGGCAGAGAAGGGCAATAAAGGAAGGCCTAAACTGGTTCCCTCCAGTCCTTTCATAAGGCACTAGTTTATTACTGAGGGCCGGAGCCCTCATGACTTAATCACTTTTCTAAAGGCTCCACTTCTTAATACTACCATAATGGGGATTAAGTTTCAACATTTGAATTTTAGGAAACATTCAGACAATAACAGTGGTGGACCTTGATTGCTGATGGTATTGATCAAATAAAACGGGCCAATTCCAGAATTTTATTAAATGGATGAGATTTTAGGAAGTGATGAGGGAGAGAAAGGAAGCAAGAATGAATCCTTCGGGTTTGACTTGAGTAACTGAGATGGTGCAACTTACTGAGATAGGGAGTCCTCTTGGTCTTAGAAGCAGGGTATTTTGTTCTGAAACTCATGGAGCTTCTTCCCACCTCAGGGGCTTTGGACCTCTTCTGGAACGTTTCTTCCCTCAAATCTTATTAGTCAGGTCTAGTCTGAAATGTCACTTGCACACAGACTTCTTCCCTGATCACTCTGTCTGCTTTTGGGGGGTAGCGCAGAAGGTTATAACTAGTTTTGATAGAGAAAGCCAGGGTTACAAAAGACTTCAGAGGTGGCAATGAGGCCATTCTTGCCAAAGCTGCTAGCTGTACTTAGTCCAGCCAGTGTCTTCCTCCTTCTCAACCTCTTATCCTCCTTGTAGGCCACCTTGGAAGTCTGAACTCTCACTTCCCTAGCACAGGCCAGGAAACCATGGGATTTAAGTCCAAGCACACAGCTGGCTACTTTCAGAGTGGTCAGGGCCTCCACCCCATTATCCCAAAAAAACCTCATCCTCCAAGGCTGTGTCTTTTCAAAGCATGACTTGACCTTCTGGCACAAACTATAACTCCGTAGTCAACTCTGGACATGCTCTTGAGCAACTTGAGAACAATAGCTCCTACAGTATCTAGTGCACTACTTTGTAAATACATAAATACATAAACAAACATGTAAATACATAAACAAATGGACTATTTGTGGACTGGATGAATCTGTGAATATTGGAGCCATTAGAGCTCAGATTTATTATGGTATCATGTAAATTATTATTATGTCTCTGAAATATTCATAGGATAACGTATCTAAGGCCAACTGACTCTCTCTATAAAACCAATATCTTTAATCATCATCTGTCCCAATTTAACAGATTCAACTTATGTTAGATATTTATTCCTCTTTTCTTGTTTCCACATTTATCTCTGGCACATTTGGTCCTCCCAAAGACAGGGAGAGTGTTGGGAGATAAGAATAACAAGGAAAATCTGGAACATGACGAAGACCAGAAATGGGGAGCAACACAAGCCAAAAACTATTAGAAGCAACTGTCCTCAGACTGTCCTCACTCAACCTTCCAAGAGCTGCCAAAATAAACCAGCATCTGCATGGAGACTGATATTCTCCAACTATGAGAGAGGGGAGGAGACAGGGAAGGAAGGAGGGGGGAATAGGAAGATAGGGAGGGAAAGAAGGAAGGAGAAAGGAGGGAAGGAGAGAGAGAGGGAGAGAGTGTACTTAACTCACTTCTTAAGTCTCATCAAGATTGAAGGACATAATAACATAACTGATGAATTATTCACCCAGAGTTAGGAATAATTCAGGGTCTTTGAGCTTCTGTCCCCTCTTCCTAGAACACTTTTTCCCGCAATAATAACATAACTGATGAATTAATTTCAACTACATTTAAGTTGGCCATTTTCTCCTAAAAAGGTTAAATGAATATGTGACTTGAACATTAGACTTGCTTCTAATCACAGATTTTCTTCAGCTAAGATCTGGCTTAACTTAAGGGGCATGCAATTTAGTTATTATGTTCTTATTACATTCTCAAGCAAAACATGAGAATTAACCCTTTTTATGAGACTTGCTAAAAATGGAGTTTTGAGATCCAAGTGTTGTCTTCAAATCAGTGTCATCACAAATTCTTTCATGACCTTAAACTATCAAAACGGAAACAGTAATAAAACAAACTCTAATTAAATGAAATGAAACTCTTTTGTGAACTTGATATTTGGCCTGAACTTGTTTGAAAGCCAAGCTAGACATCAAATTGAATGAGCATAAATGTCATATAAATTAAAGTGGCAGCTTGGCATCCATCCTAGGTCAAAAAGGGCAGTAAAAATCTCAAGAGTACAAGTAAAAAGTACAAGAAAGTAATATTTTCAAAATCACACTTTATAGTTGTGAAATGATGGTTGTTAATGTGATTTTCCTATAAACCAAGTGACCTTGATTCACATATGACATGGTGCTTGCTACATTCAAACATGTAGTGACATCCAAGGGGGGAGCCATTGAAATGAATACTCCTCCCGTAATTGTAGGCTTAGCACTCTGCCAGTTGGTGTTTTCTCTCTGCTTTAGGCAGACTGCCCAAAAGAAGACAGTGGTTGCCCATTTTCTAATCAAAAAGCCATCCCAGTAAATTAAATATGACAATTATGAAGAAGCAGATGGTTCAACTTACTTTCTAAAAATCTCATTGAAGGTTAATGTTACTAATTATTTTATATGAACTTCATCTAACCTCAGTATGGGGGGAAGGGGAAGGCTATGTAGCCCTCTTAAGAAAATGGGTTTATTAACCAATGGGATATGAGTAGTATGCCTGTTTCACTCCCCTGTCTGGGGAGTCAGAAGCAAGTGCAAATATTTGCATTGAGTTTTTTTTAAGGCTATTTTGCCAAATACCTTTTAAGTGGAAACTTGAGAAACTGATGTGGGACAAGATTACTGTATCTAAGGAATACCCAGAAGAACCACGTGGTCAGGCACAAATAAAGAGCAAATGCCCTCTGGCCTAACATCACTTCTTTCTATTAAAGTGTAATGTTATAGCATAAATATTTGGAATAAAGTTGACCCTTGAACAATATGGGGTTGAACTGTGAGGGTCCACTTATATATGAATTTTCTTCTGCCTCTGGCACCCCTGAGACAGCCAAACCAACCCCTTCTCTTCTTCCTCCTCCTCAGCCACTCAATGTGAAGATGATGAGGATGAAGACCTTTATGATAATCTACTTCCACTTAATGAATAGTAAATATATTTTTCCTTCCTTATGATTTTAATAACATTTTCTTTTTTTCTAGCTTACTTTTTTGTAAGAATACAATATATAATACATATAACATGCAAAATATGTGTTAATTGACTCTTTATGTTACTGGTAAGGCTTTCAGTCAACAGTAGGCAATTAGTATTTAAGTTTTGAGGGCGTCAAAAGGTATAACAAACTTTCTACTGCATGAGGGTCAGCGCCTCTAACTTCCGCATTGTTCAAGGGTCAATTGTATATCGAATATCTACAACTGTATCTACATCTCTATCTCTATATCCACACCCACATGTACATCTATATCTACACTAATATCTATAGCTACATATATCTACATCCACATCGAACTACTCTGTGCCTGGAACTGCCTAAAGTACAAATATACCCCAGTAAACAAGGTAGACATGAACCTGTCTTCCTTCACAGAGCTTACTGCTTGGATGGTGACACAACAAGCACACAACACAATCAGCACTAAAGTAAAGACATGAACAATCCTCAGTGCTGTGTGCACTGAGACATGGAGGCTGCAAACCAGTTAGCCAGGTGAGGGAGTTTGAGGAAAAGATCCTCTGAGAGGCTGAGCCTTGCTCCCAGTAAGACTACTAGTTTAGTGCTCATTTTACTGCCCTGGATATAGAACAGGAAACATGAATTTTTAAAAAAGGGACTGATACAACTTTGAAGATGGTCCACAGATATGTCTAAACTAGCCGTCACAGAGAAGACTGAAAAACACAGAATATTCATGCCATGAATGATGAAAACAAATTGTAGTCATCCCATACAAAACAATTATAGCCTAAAACGTAACTGCAGATTTCCTTGCAAAGTAGTTGTTACAACTAGGCAACATTAATTTTTTTGGATGGATTTCATTTTACCCCTTGCTTGGAAATAATCCCCCTTCTTGATAATTTTTTATAAGCCAAAAGGACAGTAACAAAAATGGAGAAGCTGGCGTTTTAGGACCATCTGACATAACTATATGGCCCCATAATTTTGATGCTTATCTTCCAAATGAACCTTAGCACTTCTCTAAGTCCAGGAAGCACAAAAATAATAACTTTAGTATGTGAAACTCCTCACCCAGAACCTAGAACCATGCAGTATCTGAAAGCTAATAATGATTCTTGCCACACCCTCCCACACTTACATACACTTGCTTCCTCTCTTCCCTGGAACTCATGGGAAGGAGCAAGCATTGAATTTCTTAGATGGCATGGAATCCTTCTAAATGGCCTTTTACTTTATACAACATTGGTTATCTCAAAGGCTCTCCATAGGGATTGCCAGTATTTCGATAATTATGTTTTTAGTTAATTTTGGCACACAAAATTAAATCACATTTTAAAAATCAGAAAAAAAACCCCTCAAACTCACTCCATCTTGGTTACTAAACCATGACAAAGGTAAATGTACAATATAACTTCCCTCAGGTTTTAATTTTGAGAAAGTTCAGTTCCAGAACTGGTGCCCACTCAGTACATTAATTAAAAGTAGGTTAGTTTCCAAAGTGGTCAAATCAAAGGTGTGTTCCCCAAGGTTACCTAACTTATAAGGAGAAAGAACCCCCAGTTATAGGAGAATCATCAACAAATGATGGTTCTGGGGGCTCTCATCTCCTGCTAAGAAGTAAACAGTTCTGTTAAACATCTTTAACAAATTTTTATTGATCTTGGTGTTGCTCTAGTTCCTGGGGATGTAGCAGAGAATAAAACAGACAAAATCCCTTGCCCTCGTGTGGTTTACATCTTATTACATTATGTTATGATTGTGAATAGCAACCACGCTGCCAGCCATTTAGACAGGGCTTGCGGCTTTTCTGGAAAAATTCACATTATCCAGTCCACATTAAAGGGACACTGCAAAATGACCATGGAGTCAATCAGAGACAGAAAAGAAGAGGAAGGAGAGAGGCTGAGGCCCCTGATGTCTCTCCTATTTGCCTATGGCCACTTAAGTCTGCCTGCCAAGACATAACCGGAGCACTTAAGTACTTAAGACATTCAAAGAAACCAACAAAAGCATCCATCATTCTGAGACAAGGTTTTCTTCATATCCTTGCTACAATAAAAACCTGGCCTCTCTATCTGTTTTCCAAAATTGTCTAAAGAACTGAAATCTACTCTTGCTTCATAATTTCAAATCAATTTAGCATGCTCATCACTTGATAGCTGCAGTTGATTTTCTTCCTTTACTCACATTGCTTTAACAACACAAACGCTTTAGTTGATTGTTGTTACACAGAGTACATTTCTCAGAATGCATTCCATAGAAGGCTAGTTCTGAGGGATGTGAATGTGTTTATAAATGTGTATTTTTAAAAAATAATGTTCTGTAAACATTGCTCATCCTTCACTCTTGGTATTCTAGGTTTAGAGGCCTGTTATGCAAGTCTGGGGGTCATGGTATACTCACTCAGATCCTACCCCTTCTTTAGGATGATGAGTTTGGTTGTGTCAGGGTAAAGAACCAAGCAACAGTCCATCTCTTAAAACCAAGGGGTTCAGAGGAATGCTTACTAGGGCTGTCTCACTTGAGCTCTTTGATGCATATGTGAACTCCTGAGAGCCAGCATTGGGCCGGCCTCCTCAGTCCCTGGGAAATAAGTCTTGATCAGTTTATGAACATCATCACAAGTCCCACTGAGGATGATTTAAGTAGAATGAAAATAAATCATCAAATTTAAGGATTATGTTTATATTGGTAATAAAAGGAATGTGCATTGCAATGAGCTAATCAATTTTCTTTTTAAATTAGCAAAGATAGAAAAAATGCAGTGCTGGCAAGGAGGTATTAAAAATTGCTTGCAAATCAATGTTAGGAGTGAAAGTATGGCAACCCGTTGCAAAATAACTTGACACCGACACACAAACATGTAGATATTATGTGTATGTGCCTATGTATGTATGTATAGATGTATTTAAATCCTAAAAATGTTTATACATTTTTGATCCAGTACTATTTCACGAGTTTATCTCTCACCCTCCAAAACATTTAATTGTACACATAGATATACCTCATTCAAGTATTTTATATAAGAGCAAAGATTTGGAAGAAACCTAAATATTCACCTATAAGTTAATGATTAAACAAAACGTGGAACATTCATTAATGGGATAACAATCATTATAAAATGTGCTTTTAAAGAGAATACAGTGACATAAAATGCTTACAATCAAATGTTAACTTAAAATGCAGAAAACAAAATTATATTTATGGTTTGAGGATGATTAAAATTTTTTTAAAATCTCCTAACCTACATAGAAAAGGAAAGTCAAGAAATGTACCAAAACACTAATAGTGAAGTAGAATTGAAAACAACTTCAAGGAACTCTCAAATTCTACACCTCAGTCAAATCTCTCACGTTTTATTCTTGCTCTTCCCCTAAGCAGCCTGATCTATAAAAAATGGTTCACTATTCACTTGACCCAGAAAATACCATAAAGCCATGCAAATCAAGAGGTTCAAATCTTTGTGTTCACTCTAAGAACATCTGTGAAATTGCCCAGGCCATCAAGGGGATGCATATATGGAAAGCTACCAAGCTGGCCTAAAAAAGGTGCTGAATTTTTGCTGCACTTGCTTAAAAATGCAGAGAATAGTGTTGAACTTGAGGGTTTAGATGTAAATTATCTGGTCATTGAGCACATTCAGGTGAACAAAGAACCCAAGATGTGCCACTGGATTTATGGAGCTCACAGTCAGATTAACCATACATGAGCTCTTCCTGCCACATCCAGATTACCTTTACTGATTCCACAGGAAAAAAAAAAGCACCCTAGAAGAAACTCAAGAAACAAAAATTTACAGCATGGGAATATATTTAGCATAAAATAAATGCAAATATACAAGTTAAAAAAATTATATTCTTCCAAAGCACAGTCATCATTGCTCCAGGTTTAAACCAATATTAAATTTAGTGTAGATATTTAGTAAAATATGTAGCCAAATAATAGGCAAGTCAAAGAAAGGGCTCAAGAGCCCCAAATAACTCTCAAGAGAAATTATGTCAATAAAAGAGTGAATAGTTGAAAATTTTATATTTTCCAGGTATTGTTAATGAAACTGCTATTAATAACATCCATATGACATTGTAAAAATTATAAAATTCATCCTTAATTAGATGAGTAACTGGAAATAAATTGCCCATTAATTTTGTGAAAACTTTGCTAGTTGTAATAGTTCATATCACCATCTTTGCAGTTAAAAAACAAAAACCATGTAAGGTACCAACTTAATGGCTTTCATATCTTCAACAAAATTTCTTTTCATTCTCAAAGCTAAGGAAGCCCTATTGGAAGGGTTTTATTAGAGGCCTAGCTGCCTTACAGTTCACAATTCCCCAGTGCCCCAGAGAAGCCTCCTAGGACTGTAATCTGCCCATGTGCTTGTGAACAGAGCTTAACCAATTCTACATTATGCCTCATACAAGCAGTTGGAGGCTATAATTGTTATTGGTCAGTGCCCAACACCTACACCAACAGATGTCTGGTAGTTAAATTTGTCAACACAGCCAGATAAGTCGGAAATTTCACGCTTCAGATGTGGCAAGCTGGATTCAGGCTTTTCTGAGTCCTGGAAATGCCAACCAACTACACACTGGGAGCACGTGGCCTACCTGAAAGTCTCAGTCATCTTTATGTCAGCACTTGTGACACAAATGCAAGTCCTGTGTGCAACATTATCTATCCTGTCCCCTGAATCTTTACAAACAGGTACTCTATACTCCATATCTGCTGAAGATCAGCATGTTCTGTCAGAACACAAATCCAAATATGGGGATAAAAACAACAAATGCATTGCAACTCTTCTAGGCTGTTTTATGTTATATTTTATAGATAAATGACTTTTTTCACTGCCATGCCAGAGGAAGTAAGAAGGAAGGAAGAAAAAAAAAGAAAAAAAGAGAAGGGAGGGAGGTGGGTGAAGGAAGGGAGAAAAGGAGGAAAGAACGAATGAATATATAAATAAATGAGAAAGACAGGGAGAGAATTATCATCACTAACACCCAGTGTTTGTCTGCAGTATAATTCTTCAATTGTCAAAAAGGCCAGGAAACAGCAGATAAGACCTTTTAAAAAATGTATTAGGAACTATATTTTAAAATTTTGTCTGAAAATGCAATTACAAGATTACCTGAATAAGAAGTGAAAACTTCATGAGAGGGGAAAAAGAGATTACAGGGTGAAAGTCAAAACAAATTTCATTTGGCTTTCAAGAGGAGCCACTATTCCATTTCATCATCTTAAACACTAACTTAAATTCCTTCATTTCACCATCTCTCAGCTTCAGCACAGAGATATATGGTCCCTTCTAACCCTGAAATTTTAGGATTCTACTGTGATTATTTCCTCTTTAAAATGTTGTTACTTTTAATTGTGACAGCTATCACTCAGTGATGGCAAAATAAGTCATGACATTTGCACATTGATGTCAACACTATTGCCTATTCTTATTATCACACATATATGGTGATTTAACTTCAAGTTTTACAGAATGCCTGCAGGTTTCCATCTTTCATAAGTAGTTAAGTGGCTAAGATTTTCTCTAAAAGCTCTTATTTTTAAAAATGCATCTGAGTAGATCTGAAGAGAAATATTTTATTACCTTGTACTCCTTCACAGGTGAAAATGCTATCTTGACAAATGGATTACTTGAGAAAAAAATATGTACAAATTCCCAATTTTTTTTGAGACAGACATTGGTCAAAAGACAATGTCTTCTGTCATTTTCTTGAAAATCCAAGTATATTTGTTCTAAAAGCAGCAGCAACAACAAAACTGCTCTTGCTTTAAAAACAGATCAATGATTTGGTTATTTAAAAATGGGGCCTCTGTACAAATAACCCATTTAGAAAGAACATTAGTGGAATATAATGACTCTTTAGAAATTTACAGTTCTTTACACTTCAGTTCAATACCAACTTAATTGTTTTCCAACCCAGAGGGCAAGATAAGCCAAGCCTATCTTAATTTAGATTAATAATGTATCATCTTTTTAAAAATTGCCTCTGTGGTCACAAAACTTCTATTAGGGAAATAGAAATAAAAGATGATGAAAATATGTCTAAGAATTTTTTTTCTGTTCTTTCTCCCTGAAGTAACAGAATTAAAAAGGGGTAGAATGGGTATCTTAAGAATGGATTAATAGGGTTGCCAGATAAAATACAGAACACCCAGTTAAATTTGAATTTCATACAAACATGCAAGTCATCCTGTATTTTTATTTGCTGAATCTGGTAATTCTACTAGTAGTACTTTATTTCTTCTTAAGAAGTGGAGAAATCAAAGCACAGAAGGATAGAGGTAGAAGATACAAAGAAGATAGTTCCAACATTCTAAACTGGATTTGCAGTCCCTGCCCTTCAAATCCATTGATGCAACTTGTTCCCTTCTTGTGCATGAACTCTTAAGTTTGTTACTTTCTTTTCTTTCTCTTTTTTTTCTTTTTCTTGGGACGGAGTTTCACTCTTGTCGCCCAGGCTGGAGTGCAGTGGTGTGATCATGGCTCACTAAGTTTGTTATTTTCAAAAATGAAGCAAGTGTACACTGAAGTGGAATCAAAAATAATTTAAAATATTTTTACTGTATCTAGACTTAGTTTTGATTAAATAGGGATGGTCTTATCTCTAGGATATGGGAAGCAGAAAGAAAAGAATGTAGACACTTAGACCTGAGTTGAAAATTCACAGACATAGGAAGGAAGGAAGGAAGGAAGAAGGTCTGTCAAAGATGGTAGCTATTAGTCACGTGTGGCTCCTTTTTTTTTTTCTGAGACGAAGTCTCACTCTGTCACCCAAGGTGGGGTACAGTGGCGTGATCTCGGCTCATGGCAACCTCTGCCTCCTGAGTTCAAGCAATTCTCCTGCCTTAGCCTCCCACGTAGTTGGGACTACAGGCAAGCACCACCATGCCTGGCTAATTTTTTTGTAGAGATGGGGTTTCACCATGTTGTCAGGCTGGTCTCGAACTCCTGACCTTAGGTGATCTGCCCACCTCAGCCTCCCAAAGTGCTGGGATTACAGGCGTGAGTCACTGCACCCAGCCTAAATTTAAATTAATTAAGATTAAATAAAATTGGCTGGGTGTGGTGGCTCACGCTTGTAATCCCAACACTTTGGGAGGTTGAGGCAGGCAGATTGCTTGAGGTCAGGAATTCGAGACCAACCTGGCCAACATGGTGAAACCCCGTCTCTACCAAAAACACAAAAATTAGCCAGGTATGGTGGCGCTCGCCTGTAGTCCTAGCTACTCAGGAGGCTGAGGCAGGAGAATCTCTTGAACCTGGGGGAGTGGGGCCAGAGGTTGCAGTGAGCCAAGATTGCGCCACTGCACTGCAGCCTGGGTGACAGAAAGAGACTCCGTCTCAAAAAAAAAAAAAAAAAAAAAAAAAAAAAAAAAAAAAAAAAAATTAGAACTTTAGTTCATCAGTTGCACAGCTCTATTGATTTCAAGCACTCAACAGCTACATGTAGCTATTAGCATGGGATTCCATCACAGCACAAAGTTTTGTTTGACAAAGCTGGCCTAAAGTCTACTAAGACCTTACTTGGGACATTCATGCAGCTGGAACACTAGGATAAGAAGCAGTGGTCAGGACTCACCAAGCCTAAAGTTAATACTCCTTGTAGCCAGAAATGTTAGTTTTGCATCTTGACAGTGGGTGAGGCCACTGTGTTCCTGCTCTATCCAGATGCTCCTCAACCCTGAGGAGCTCACCTAGGTAGCTCCAGATATTTTCAGCACATGGCAAAGTGACATCAGGGAGGACAGAGCCCTGGTGCAGAAGTCACATAGCTTCCCAGTGAGCTCTGCACCAGCTAGTCAGTTACTTTACCTCTTTGTAGCTCAGTTTCCTCATTTTTAAAATGAGGACCAGATACCAAATGACTTCTAAAGGCTCTCCTGCCTCTCAAATGCTACGATTCTACAAGGAGCAGTATTGAGAGACTAATGTCCCAGCGAGGGTGAGCAAATCTAGATAATCACCAGAAAGGCTCCTTTTCTAATTTACTTACAGTCATCACTGAAAGCTGATGAGTTCTGAAAGTGCAGTGCATCATGCTGTGATCTCATTTTTCATAGATGTCTGTAGGTAGCATTAACTTCTGCCTGGGACATTGCCCCTGGAGAAGCTATTTCTTTCTTGACAACAAAAGCATCTTAAATGTCAGGAGTCTGATTTGTGTTATTCTCCTCTCCCCTTCCCCATTTCAATCACATGAATAAGGAGATGGGGGTGGGTGGGAAGCAATGACTCTTTAGTAAGCATATTATTCTCTTGAGTATTTTCCTTATGAAAAGAATTCTAAATGTTTCTCTTAACAAGTGTTCTGCAAGAAGTTTATGATCCCATGTTTAAAAGGGCCTTAGCTTTAAGATAAAGGGTTTGGATTGTACATCTTTTAAAGGTCTTCTATTCCAAAGGACTGACTCTGTGAAGTACTAATACTGCTTCCCATGTTGATCTGAAAACCTCTGAGATTATTGAACGACAATGAAGTCGTTGAGACATAAGGGGGAATGAATTTAATAGATGATTTACATCAACACTCTCCTGATTACATTTTAAAGTACCTCTTGAGCCACTACATTGATATCAGAATTCTGTGAGCAGAAAGAAAATTAGGAGAGGATTTCGGAAAGATATATAAGACTTAGCTACTGGACCCTAAAAATTGGCCATATCGATGGAGTGACTCATCACAGTACAGAAAAAAAGTGATAAACAGCATAAGGTAATGTCAGATTTTGTGTCATTACTATTGAGCAATATAGCCATAAACAAAGTACTGTGTCTTTGGGGGCATCAATTTCTAGCCTTCTCTGCAATAAGAAGGTCCCAAATGTGATTGCTAAGAACTCAGTCTCATTCTACTATTTTGCCATTCAAGGGTGATAGAGAAAATGACTCATAATGAAGTTAACATATTTTGTTGCACCATCTAAGTACATCAGGCATTCTGGAAAGCACAAGTAATGCAGATTATTACACACTGAGCAAAAATCTTATATTTTGTCAAAGGCAAAGAACTGACAACAAAAATGATCATCTCACAAATAAGTATTTGGTATAAACTGGAGCTGGTTAAAAGGGATCATGACCAAGTAAAGAGAAAAACTTCATATCTGCAATACTTACAAATTATTTAACTTATATTTCATAGATTTTTTTCTTTTCTTTTTGAAATTCATATTCTCTCTTTTATGCCATTGACAAGTTCTCTCCTCAGACTGAAAATAAATAAAACCACAATGGCCACAAGTTTTGGTAACCTAATTTTGATTCCCTTCATGATTTTATTCTTCCATCACAAAGCTGAAGTTCAACATTGCAGCCTGGTATTCATGTTAACTGCATTAGAACTATTCTAGAAAGACTAGAAACTACAACAAGCAAAATTAGTGATTCATCAGACTCTATTTTCAATTTGCCTTCTACTGTAGTCACAATTTCATTAGATCTCCTAATGGAAGTGGAGTCAGATGAAGCTAGGGTTAAATCTCAGCACAGTCACACTTACTAGCTACATAACATCAAAAGACAAACTATTCTTGGTGGAAATCTAGAAGATGGGAATGCTATTGTTTATCTTGCAAGGCTTCCAGAGAAATAAATGAGGAAACATATGGGATAGTACCCAGCACATGTTAAGTATTTAGCAAGGGTCTCTGCTACCATTGTTAATTACACAAAATAATAGTATTTACAATTCAGTGATGCTTTCTTGTTTGAAAAGTAAACTCTTCTATACGTTCACTACAATGCATCTTTTTAATTTTTAATCATAAATTGACCATTTTTAATTGTATATATTTATGGGATATAACATGTTATATTTATGAATACAATGTGGAATAATTAAATCAAGCTAATTAACATATCCATTACCTTAAATACTTATCATTTTTGCTGTGAGAATATTTGAAATTTCTCTCAGCAATTATTTTTTGTTGTTGTTTTTGTTTTGTTTTGTTTTGAGATGGATCTCGTTCTGTCACCCAGGCTAGAGTGCAGTGGTGAGATCTTGGCTCACTGCAATTTCCGCCTCCCAGGTTCAAGTGATTTTCCTGCCTCGGTCTCCCAAGTAACTGTGATCACAGGCATGCACCACCATGTGTGGCTAATTTTTTGTATTTTTAGTAGAGACAGGGTTTCACCATGTTGGTCAGGCTGGTCTCGAACTCCTGACCTGAGGTGATCTTCCCACCTCAGCCTCCCAAAGTGCTGGGATTACAGGCATGATCCACTGCGCCCAGCCACTCTCAGCAATTTTGAAATGTACGATACACTATTAACTATATTCACCACACGGTGCAATAGATCTCACAAAATAACTTATTCCTTGTGTCTGAGATTTTGTACCCTTTGACTAACATCTCCCTGTTCCTCCCACCTCTCAGCCCCTGTAATCACCATTCTATTCTGCTTCTATGAATTCAGTTGTTTTAGATTCCACATGTAAGTGAAGATGTGGTATTTGTCTTGCTGTACCTGGCTTATTTCTCTTAGCATAATGTTCTCCAATTCATCCATGTTGTCAAAAATGACAGGATTTTCTTCTTTTTTAAACGCTGAATAGTATTCCATTGTGTATATATATCACATTTTCTTTATCCATTCATCCATTGATAGATACATAGGTTGATTCCATAACTTGTCTATTGTGAATAGTGCTGCAATGAACATGGGAGTGCAGGCATCTCTTCAACAAAGTGATTTAAGATCTTTTGGGCAAATACCCAAAAGAAGTGGGAGTGGGACTGCTAGATCATATAGATATTTTATTTTTAGTTTTTTTTTTTATTCTTTTATTTTTTGAGATGGAGTCTCACTCTGTTGCCCAGGCCGGAATGCAATGGCACGATCTTGGCTCACTGCAACCTCCGCCTCCTGGGTTCAAGCAATTCTTCTGCCTCAGCCTCCTGAGTAGCTGGGACTACAGGTGCACACCACCACGCCCAGCTAATTTTTGTATTTTTAGTAGAGACGGAGTTTCACCATATTGGTCAGGCTGGTCTTGAACTCCTGACCTCGTGATCTGTCCACCTTGGCCTCCCAAAGTGTTGGGATTACAGGTGTGAGCCACTGCACCCGGCCTATTTTTAGTTTTGTTAAGAATATATCTTGCATCTAAAAATGTGAATTTATATTTTAAAACTTTTGAATTAAAATCTAGTATATACAATGACATACATAAATCATAAGTGTATAGTTCAGTGAGTTTTTACATATGTATAGACCCTTGTAACTAACACTCTTGCCAAGATATAGAACATATTCAGCACCCAGAAGTTTCCCTCATATGCCTTCCCAGTGAATGCCCAGTTCTCCCCAGAAGTTTTCATTATTCTGACTTCTGTCACCATAGATAAATTATACCTCTTATTGATCTTCATATAAATTGAATCATGCAGTGTGTGTGTGTGTATGTATATGTGTGTGTGTGTATGTATATGTGTGTGTGTGTGTGTGTGTATATATATATATATATATAAACAGTAGTTCATTCTTGGCATCACTGTATAGTATTTTACTATATAACTATACTACTAGTATTTTTTTTAAGATTTCCATATCCTGGAGGTAAGGCTAGCAAAGGAAGAGCTGCCACAGTGGTAACTGAGGTGGTCAATGGCCAATTACACCACTCACAGATATGGATACTGGCTCTCAGATGTGCTAAGACCACAACCAAGACAAATCTATTGTATGCCTGAGAAAGAATGGAAGGGAGAGAAGGGGTAAAAAGTACTTTAGGATTTCAGAATTTGTCTTATATCCCATCCTGCTCATCTAGTCCTCAGAGACTTACCAGAAAAAAAAAAAAGTCCCTAACATGATACCCATATGTCAATTTAAGAAATTGCATTATTAATATAATTTTTATTAAATCTCGTCTACAAGAGGGATTACCAGCAAGATGTTGATCCATGATTAATTCATTTTAATTATGCATTTCTTATTGACCTGATTTCAACTTCTCTCTTCAATCGTGACACCTTATTAAAAAGCCTTCTTCATCGACATAAGTTTTCTTCTGCCTCTGAGTGAGATTCATTTCACTCTATAATCAATAAGACTAGTGTTCCATTGAGCATCTTTCAGGCAGTTGCTTTGACATTATTTAATCTGTCTTAGAATTTCTTAGAGGCTTAGATTTAATGCCGTAAAATAGAAATAAACAGCCTTTAATTACCAGGTTTGCCTGAAATGGTGTTAACACAACTTTAACATATCTGTGCCCCTGAGAATGTTTGTGGGATCCAAAACAGTGAAAAATATTTATGAAGGTTTCATTTGCAAATTTTGTTACAAAGCTTCCTAATATCGTTAAACATTAGACATTCATCTCAGAGACAAAGAAAGGATGGCTTCCCTATTGTTTTAAGATTTCTTAACTCAGTAATTGAAAGAATAGAGCAACCCATGAACACAAAGTTAAAACTAAATACAGTGAAGAAAAATAGCCTTCAATAACATTTTAAAAAGCTTTCCTTTATGTTTTGTTTGCCAATAATTGCATACTTTGATTTCTTTATAGTATAACTACTAACTGTTCAGCAAATGTTTTTCTTCTGATATGGATGAGAATAAAAAACAAATTCTTTAGGGTCAGCCTCTCTGCCTAGCCCCCACCCTGCCCCATAAGACTAGCTAGATCTCTTTATTACAATCTCCTTTTCTGATGACAAATTCTTGCCATTTTATATATTTATCATCTCCACTTGTTACTCTTGATGAAAAGCCTTTGTCCTTCAAGCTGCACCTCTTTTTTCTATCATCCACTGCCAACCTCTTTGTAGCCAGTGACATATTAGGTAAACACACAAGAACTGCTTAGGCATTTTCATGCAAAGATGATGATGAATCGGCTACTGTAAAACAAGCAGAAGAGCAGATAATTCATTCTGGTTCTTTTATTTCCTGGAAGCAAACTGAATAGGTAAAGAGTGTGGCGATTGAACAAGCAGTCAGTCATGACGTACAAACTCTGAAAGGGTTAGATAGACCCTAGAATACTTTGAGGATCTCATCTATCAAATTCAAGGCTGAACCACAAAAATTAGAAAAAGTCCCTCCTAATCAATCCATCCACATACTTTCATCCTTGGCTGCTCATAAATTTTCCTCTGTTCACCCACTGCATAAACCATTTAGTCTATATTTGGGTGCCAACTCTCCCAAGCTTTTCTCTATCATGTAATTTTCCACAGAAATAGGTTGTTGCTTTGTACCTCATCATTTGAGAGTCATTTCACTTGGTGGAAATTTCAGCTGCACTGAGCTCCTTCCAGATGTTATGAGATTTAACTCTGAACACCTGGTTTCACTCTGAAGGGCTGGGATTTGTTTCCAATTATGAGGCAGACAGGGGTGTTCTTTATGTGATTTCCTAAGTAAGGTTTTAATCCTGGGAAACTTGAAAATCTTCAAGTTCAATGAAGAGAAGCAAGAGATGGGTAATCTCAAAGCTCACCTGAAAGCAGAGTTCTACTTATTTGTGCACATTCCCAATGTCTGAGAGGACTGTCAAAGGAATGGTTTTAAAGGCCTTGCACTGCAATTAGTAGGAAACTTACTGTGAGGAAAACAAAGCACTATCTTAAAATCCTCCAAACAGCTTTTTCAGACAAGATTCCCTCTTTCTCTTTGGACTGCTTTATTTGTGGGTTAAGGTGCAGGTTCTTATCTACCATTTTGCTCAGTGACAATCTAAATTATTCTTAGAAACTCTTTGATTCTCCTTCTTTTTCATTGTTTTTAATTACATGTTAATATACTTTCCTTAAAATCCACCAAAGGCTCTTGTTTTAAACATATTTGTGAAATATGCAATTTTTGGTGTAGTTCAGTTCCCCTTTAAGACTCAATGTGTAAAGGGCAACCTTTTGTTGATTGGCATTTCCACTCGGGAATGATGTTATTATAAATTCAAGTCCACTTAATTACTGACCTTGTGACAATTATACAGAGTAACTGAAGGACTGACCTTGTCCCTTGGTATTACTGAATAAGATCTATATTCTCAGCAGGGTGGGATCATAGGCAGCAGGTCAGAAAGGGACTTGGCCTCTCTACACCAATCTGCTCTAAGGTTCCATCGCATAAACATGATGAGAAACACAGAATTTCTTAGTGTGCTCTTTAAACTGCCTAGCCCCACAATCTCATGTGATTACACTGAAATTCTGCACTTAAGGCCATTCAGGTCATGTCCAATTTCACTGATAACCAATGGATATTAGCTAATTGGCCAAGGCACCACCCTCTGACTTCTAGCCCAGTGTCTTTCCACCTTACTGTGCTTTCATACCTGTTTCTGCAAGACTTGTCACAGGAATAACTCTGAAACCTTGATTTACAATTGGGAAACATACCATGAGAAACAGAACATAAAGAATCAAACTCCTCTGGATAGCTTTCTCAAAAGATATGGGCAAAAATAAAGACATCAGCCATCCAAAGTCTACCTAAAAGTCCCTCTGAAATCTGAGCAGGCCTGCTGCTTAATTTCTATCAATTAAATAGGTTGGAAGAAGTGGCACAGCCTCTTTTCAAATTATATTCTGTGGAACACTAGTGCATATAATAAATTATTTCCTAATTAATAACTTTTAGAGGAGCCATGCATTACATCTCCTTCTTAGAGAGGTATTCAATATATGTAAAACTCTGGGATGTCCTTTGGCAAACATACCTACTTATTTTTGTTTACCCTTGCATTTTCTAAATTTATCTGAAGGTATAACCTTGTTTTCCTGTAATACTCTTTGCAACTAATTTTAGAAAAACATCCCATTGTGAAAAAGGGCACAGAGTAGAGAGATCCAGTGACCTCTTTCTATGACTCTGGATAAAGCTCCTGATCTCTTTCCTCCTTGTGAAGGGATACAGCAGTCTGCCAGACAGTTAACAAGGCTTCATCCAGGTCTAACATTCCATTATTTTAAATTCTTTTTTTTCTTTTGAGACAGGGTCTTCCTCTGTCGCTCAGGTTGGAGTACAGTGGTGCAATCACAGTTCACTGCAGCCTCAATCTCCTGGGCTCAAGTGATCTTCCCAATTCAACCTCCCAGGGAGCTGGGACTACAAGTGCAGACTATCACACCTGGCTAATTCTTGAATTTTTTTGTTGAGATATGGTTTCTCCATGTTGGCCAGGCTGGTCTTGAACTCCTGGGCTCAAGTGATCCACCCACCTTGGCCGCCCAAAATGCTGGGATTATAGGCATGAGCCACCACACCCGGCCTTAAATTTTATATTAATGGGCCGGGCACGGTGGCTCACGCCTGTAATTGCAGCACTTTGGGAGGCCGAGGCGGGTGGATCATGAGGTCAGGAGATCAAGACCATCCTGGCTAACACAGTGAAACCCTGTCTCTACTAAAAATACAAAAAAAAAAAAAAAAAAATTAGCCAGGCATGGTGGCAGGCACCTGTAGTCCCAGCTACTTGGGAGGCTGAGGCAGGAGAATGGCGTGAACTGAGATCGCGCCACTGCACCCCAGCCTGGGCGACAAAAAAACAAAAACAAAAAAAAATTAATGATGGTAATGCCTAGCATATTAGTTCAAGGTCAAATTCTACAATACAATAAAGATATAATTTATATGTGTTACATTCAATGCTACATTAAGGGTGGTACCTAATGTAATCACAACAATCTGTTGTGCCAATTTTTGTGGGGCTGATATAATGGAGGCAGCTTAGCACCATGAAAGCATGCCAAAATGATGAGTTAGAAACAATTTTACTTCCAGTTCTGGCATCAAACTGTGAGACCTTAGGCCAGTCCTTTCATCTCTCTGGGTTCTAGTGGTCTCTAGTGGTCTCACCTGTAACTTAAGAGGGTTGAACTAAATGACCCTCTTGGGTCCCCTTCAGTGCTAGTATTTCATGACAGGAGGATCGGTGGACTTCTTCAATAAAGACAAGAATGTGTGGCTGCTGTGTCTCTGCTTCTACAACTTGTCATTGAACCTATTGATTATTTCATGTCAAGGCTTTGATTAGAAATGCAGTTTCTAAATATACTGTTGTTTCAAAGAGGATTGTGGAGCACCTTTACTGGCATCATTAACACTCATTCATTCATCAATTTGCCCTCATTTATTAAAAACCTAATATATGCTAGGTGTTGTGGTGAACTCAGGCAGCACAGGCATGAGTAAGACAAACCACTGCCACCAAGAAGCACAGAATTCAATGGAAAATAGAGACGAATAATAAAAATCATCATAAAATAATGTTATCAGGGTTTTATTTTAAATCCGGATTTCTCAGCATTGGCATTATTGAGATTTGGAGCCAGTTGTTTCTCTGGTGGGAGCTGTCCTGTGCACTGTAGGAGGTTTAGCAGCATCCCTCGCTTTTAGCCACTAGAGGCCAGTAGCACTGCCTGCCCCCACCACCAGATGTGACAATGTCTCCAGATGTTTCCAAAGTATCCCCAGGGGAGAGGGAAGGTGGCAAAATCTCCCTTGTTTGAGAACAATTAGTTTAAATATATTCACTTAGTATTAGGGAATTTTCTGTCTATGTGCTATACTCTAAGTGAGTCTGACTATAACATTTTAAGTTTTAAGGATGGAAATCATGCCCTATATATTTTTTTGGAATAATCTCAGTTTTGTAAATATGTATTAAGTACCTCCACAGATGTAAGGAGCCATCCTACTCACTGAGCATTTTAAAAAACTAGCATGACATAATTTGCTGCCCCTCTTTGGGGCAGGGGGTAGAATACAGAATATAAGTAATACTAGCCCTATGGGAAAAGTTCCAGAGAAGGGCTATAAACAAGATGAATTAGGAGAAAGTCATTCATCCAACAAACGTTTTCTGAGTCCCTATTATGTTTACAATCCTGTTTTGGGCTCTGGGGAGAAAGCAGTGTACAAGATAGACAATTGCTACCAGGAGGGAACCTCCATTCTAATGTTTAACAAACAGTTAACACATATAGTATGTCAACTGTTGGTGAGTGCTTCTGATTAAGACAAGGCTGAGAGATAGGGGATGCTGGGGCTGGGCAGTAGGCACAATTTTAAAATTGGGGATGCTGTGGCAGGTCATTCCCCACATTCCTCAATAGTCCTGAGGACTGCCCTAGAAAGGAGGATGGGCCATCATATGTAAGCAGCACCAAGCACAGAGTTTTGCTTTTGTTCAGCAAACAATTATTGCTTGCTATGCTATGCTAGGAGAGTCACCAAGTGTAGGTCAGAAAAGCTCCCAACTCCTCTGGGTCACAGCATCCCCAAGTTTGCAATCTACAGTGGGCACTCACAGCATTTCCTCTCAGCCCTCTCCACTTCCCTGCCCTGCCAGTATCATACTCCTCTGCCCAGCAATCCTTTGGATCTCTGTCCTCTATTTCTGAGTCACCCCATTTTTCCTATCCTCTATGTTTCTCAGCACTCATGTTCACAGGAAAAGAGGGTCCTTTCTCTCTTATCCATTTCTCCTAAGTACCTCTTGTTGCTTTCCTTGCAGTCTTTAAAACTGACTAATTAGGGAGTTTTATGTTCTGCTCACTGAAATTCTCTTGTCTCACATCATCCTTTCTACTTGGGTGCAAAGAGCTGCCTTCACCACTTGACTCTGTGTTTCTGTCCCTGAGTCTCAGCACCTGTGTCTGTAGGGGTTCTTTGGGCTCCTTCATTCTCCACCAGGTCTTCTTGCTCTTCCCCAGTCCTTTGGTCTTTCCTCCTTCTCTGAAAGTCTCAAGCCTGGTCCACTCTCCCCTGTGGCTCTGTTTCTATGTTGCCTTCCTCTGAGCATGCTTCCCCACCTGTTCAGATTCAGAGGCAGCACATGAGCACACTACTGGGTTCCAGGCCATGGGTGAAGACCTTCTTATGGATTATTTATTCTCATCCCCTGGTATAGTTACTCCATTTTGCAGATCTTCCTTCTAGGATCCATCTGCTGAGACTCTATCTCTGGATTATCATGTCAGCAGTCCATTTATAATTTGACCATAGCCAGAACAGTGTCAATTTGTAATGGTCTTCTGGAAAGTCCTGCTTGCCATCCAACTGCATGTGAATCTAAATAAGATGCTAAGATGCAACTACTTTGGTATATATTTGCTAACTGTATGTGAAATCATATTCTTGTAACTAGGACACAATTTCTTCCAAAAAAAAACCACTTAATAAAGTAGAGGAAAGAGAATAACACTTGATGAGTTATAAGAACACTTTTGCCTAATTTCTTAATAATTTTAATCAACTTTGAGCAAACTTGGCCTGCCTTAATACATAAAAGTTGAAACACTGAAGGAAGCATGTTTCCTTACAGTCAGTTTCATAGTTCCTATATCAAGGGTGAGAAACCATCCTGATTTTCTCCTCTACAGTTCACAGGCCTCTGGATAGGGTTGAAATATTTTTCAAGTCTAAACATGAGGAAATCATATGGCCTGTTGCTTTCTGTATAGGCTGTAAAGACCTCCAGTGACATTCACTAATTCTGTGACCCCAGTTTTGCAGCCCACAGGCATGTCTTTCATTGCTTTCACACCAGTTGATCATCACAGATGTCAGACAGATCACTGGAATCCTATAACCACAAATTGTTGGGATGGGGTCCTTAAAGTTTGTATAGAATATATTCCTCTTTGGCTGAGGACTCTGGAGGTCACCCTGAGAGCCAACTGGGCTTTAGAGTCAGAAGCCCCCAGACTCATCCATATAACTCACCTTGGCTCATTTTCTAGCTGTATGTGAGCATTTTTCTGAATCATCTCAGATAAATTGCTTTACCTCTCTGTCTGTCTGTCCTCTCAACCGTACAGTGGAGAGACTGAGTTCTCTATTTCCCTGTGCTGTTCTGATAATTAGATAATGTCCAAAAATCACTCCGGCTCTTCACAAAAGGCTGCTCTGTAAATATAAGATATCACAATTGCTTTGATCAATCACGTTAGGAAATAAATCAAGCACAGGCGTTTCTGACTTCCAGTATCACAGAACTCTTCCCAGGTGTTTTAACAGGCAAGGCAAGGTCGGGTCCTCAAAGAAATGATTATTGCAGCAACTTGCAGTCCCAGTGGGGCTCTGGACACCTTTCACGGGTGGAACAGATACTTGATTTAGTTCAAGCAAAATAGTTCACATGACAGAAACTAAATGGCTCATCCAAGTTAGCTGAAATATTCTGGAACTAAGGCCCAGCTTATTTTCTCTCTTTTCTACTGTCATGCAGCTGTACATACTCTAAGTGAAGGTAAGAAGATAATAACACTTCAATTTCAATTGAAAATGAAGAAAAACTGGTACGAGTCCTCTTCTGCTTTGCCCTTTGAGCTTGTCCTTTTCTAAACTCAGTACTCATTCGGCAAAGCTGTATTTCTGAAAATTTAGTAACATATTTTATGAAGCATTTGCTTTTTACTTTGACATTTTGCCATAAACTGTGTATTCATACCTTGAAAAACTCACAAAAAATTATTTCTTGGGAGAACCTAACTGGTACCTTAAACAAAACATTAAATAATCAAAACAGAGTGGAAAAGATATGCTTTTATGGGCTCAGAACAATTGAAGAATGTGTTATCAATCAAAATCATTTTTCCTACCAAGTTACCATTACAGTTGAGCCCTAGTACCAGAGTGGAATCCATTAGAAGCTAAAACTTCCAATACTGATTCCCCCCAGAGACTTTGCGTTCTCTCCTCAAAATTTTTGTCCCTATTCCCAGCTTCTCATTGTCAGATCAGAAGCACAGGTTTTGGTGCTGAAACATCAATCTATGTGTCAATCTACACTCATGACATAATGAATCCTTGAGTAATCACCAGCATTGTTTCTCAAGTGAAATACCATTGAATGATGCATACTTGAACATCTCTCTTCTTTTTGAGAGCCAATATTTATATGCCAAGAATGCTTTATTCTGTTTTGTTAACTCTGCTGCTGACAAATTGCCTTGCTCTCAATCTAATGTTTGAAAAAGCCCTCTGAAAGATGTGCGCGTGTGTGCGCGCGCGCGCACACACACACACGGGAACATATCAATAAAATGGATATATATATATATTTTATAACATATTATAAATTATGTATCTATTCAATTGGGTGGTCATTGAAACAGATATTCAGTAGATTCTGTTGTACAGGGTGATAAAAGAAAATACCTCGAAGATCTAAAGAGCAGCAGACTTATTTTTAAATTGCAATTTATATGATAAGTGTATTGGAAACCATGGACTCACATGTCCACATAACTGCACTTCAGCTCCCTGAGGGCAAATCCAATACCTAGTTTAATTAAAACCTATCCTTCTATTTTTAATGCAGCATGTAAAAGAGCTCAAAGAGGTGGACAAGAGATTTAGCAGACACAAGTTAAGTTTATAGTCACAAAATTCATCAATTACTTGCACAGAATTTATATTGCCAAAGATATTGCTTGCTTCAGAGAGTCTTGATTTAAACCTAACACATGTAAAAATCATTTACAAAAGATAGTACTAAATTTCATTAAGTGGTTGACATGTTTTAACTTAGAGCTTCACCCTCTCCTCAAGATTGCCCCCTAAGGAATGTGGTAAACTATATATCTTTAGAAAGGAGTCTAAGGCAAAAGTCACATTTTGCAGGGCTTTTGTGTCTCTGAAAGCAATTTCTTACTAGATTTTGGGAAAGTAAACAATTAGAACCACTACTTCAAAACACCAAATGCATTCTTAAGATGAGATTTCCCCTAAAAGAACATACAGGCAGCAAAGAATGTACTAATTCATTTCTGTGGTCAAAACTTTGCTTTTTACCACAGGGTGTTGTTTCAGGGACAGAAGCACAATAAGTACAACAAGACCTTTGTTACAGTACAATAAAAAGTTCTGAGTACTTGGGGACAAGAAAAGATATCATGTGGAAAAGTAACTTCTGGCCTATGTGGAAAAGTAACTTCTGGCCTATAAGTCAGCAGCAGCAAGACAAAATCTCTCCCTTTCTCTACTGATCCATTGACCAAGAAAATCTAAGACATACATCATCCTCCCAAAAGTGAAATATAACTCCCTCTTTCTCCATGCAGTCTCCCCTCAGCTTACATGTTCCTACACACAGCACACACTTCATGGTTTACCTTTGAAATACTGGATTCTGTCAAGGGTCCTTCCTAATATATCCAGCAGGAATGCAAGATGATGAGTGCTCTTCACCCCCAAGTGGCATTTGACTTCACTCCATGCAATCACGCAATGCAGTAGGATGAATAGGCCAAGTTTGGGTTCACTGCCCTACAGAGTCTTTATTCCCCATAGCACATGACTAGAGAGCAAGCAAGCACTGCTGCTAGTGATGCTTCACTCCTGTGAAAACTAATTGAAAAAGCACATTGCGAAAAGCTCTCTACAGGCTCACTCTCCTCACCCTTGCTGTGACAAAGTTAAAGCTGTAGCCTTGAAAAAGAAGAACAACAAAAAATATACAATACCAACTGCCTCTCCAGAGGAGTTTTCTCTTCCAGCAAAACATTATCCCTGGCAGGCTTGAAGACAACAGGTGAAACCACAAATGAAGCCTTGAACTTTATTGACCAAAAGAGCCCAGGCAAAATTACATGGGTGCCATGCAAGCATCAGTCGCCCCCATCGGTGCCTCTTTGCAACGTACCTTGGGTGCACACTGAGGCCAGCAAATAACATCTAATAAACAGCAGAGAACGCGACCGATAGCTTAACCTTGCTCCTGCCTTCAAAGATGCCAGACTGTTCTGTTTGCTCAGGACTCTCCTTTTACCAACATTCAATTTGAATGAGCCAGTGCAAATGCACTGCTCATCGGCTCCTGAGAACAGGATGCATTTATGTGAAACACGAGGAGAATGCCTAATGCCAAGGCATCCTCTGCATTCCCAGGAGCTTTTATTACAGGGCTAGCTTACATTTCACTGCCAGCACCTGCTGCACTTCTGCGAGCATTGTGACTTCTAGCCAACATCTCATCCACACAGTCACACACACATGAAACGTTGTGATTGTCTGGTGTTAAAAGAAGCACCTTTTGTGAGCTCTCATCTGCAACCAGGGAGATACTCTGAGTGATCATGATGTTGGGTGAGCAGAATGTCATGCTGCTCTTTTCTCTTTCAATCAGCAACTTTCAAGACTGGGAAAAATGACCACCAGATGCATTGTGGTGTGTCAGCTTTATGCTGAGAAGTAATGGCTCTGCAGTCCTTCATTCGAAAGAATCCAAGAAAACAGGCACTGGGGCTTTAATTCATCTCTGTTCCATGACGCTAAACACAACCTTCATGAAACCCACTGTCCAAAGTATGTGATAGCATAATAACATGTAGCTACCAGGCCACGGCCAACATCCCATCTGATTACCTGTTACCGGCAGTGCAGGAAAACATTTTTCCTGGTACATTTAATTTTACATTTCTCCCCTCACGTACGGTTCACATTTGACTGAGTTGCAAAGACAACGTTGTTATGGTGGTTTTTCTTCCCCCCTTAAAATTGCCCCAACTTTCTAGCCTGGTTTGGGGGTTAAATTTGCATGGCTGTGTTACCCTATGTGCTTTTGTGTTTAGATATGCAGGGCAGAATCTCAGTGTGGTCTGTGAGGGCTTTTTCTTAACCTTATTTCACAACCTGTGAGTTTGGAAAACATGCATCTGTATACAGCAGGAGCATTTTCCTGAGACCTTTGTTACAGGGAGTGAGATGACTGAGGTTGACTGAGACCCTGGGGGAGCAGCAAGCACCCCATTGGGAGGAAGTACTTAGGAACTTTGGCAGAATATTTCTTTGGGAAATGCAGACTGTCATCACTCAGGTCCAAGGAGTTCTACTCAGTCCTGCAGATCAAGAAACTCTATTTGGTCACTTTAACCAGGGCTTATGCAGATCTCTGGAAAGTTACACTAACCAAACTCATAGGAGACTAAGTTATAAGCAAAATAATAATTGGTAAATTCTAATTCACCCAATAAATAACATATGGCAAAGGGAATATCTTTCAAATGGTCAGAATTTTCACATCTGCCAACCAAGCTTGACACAAGTCTCCAGATTTTTTCTGGATTCAGTTACTTGGGGTTGCTTATTCTTATTCTTCTTCTTATTTTATTTCAGGTGCACACAATGACATTAAAAAACAAAGAAAAAATAAATCTAGTATAAAACCAAGCATAAAATTGCTGGGCAATATTACCCTCTATGAGTTACTCTGAAACTGTAGCCAATTTTCCTTCCATGGATAAAGAAACTGTGTGCGGGTGAATGAGTGTGTGTGTATGTGTGTGTGTGTGTGTGTGTGTGTGTGTGTGCTCATGCCCACACACGTGCACACATTGATAGTATGGAAATAAATATCAAGTTATGTAAATCTCATGCTAGGAGTCAATGGGAAATTTAAAATATGGTTAACAGATTTCACAAATAGTGAGTAAATCGACAGGTTAAAAAATAACATCTAGTAGATTCTAGGACTCAACACCAGACCTAAGTATACAAATTCACTTTCTAATCATAGCACAGACATGTGAAGCCATTAGTATAAGCCTGTGGACCATGAGTGGTGATAGGGAAGGAGAAACAGATGCATATGTTAGCACCAATGATTAGGAGGGAAAATTTTCAGGCAAATGTTCCATCCAGCTTTCTCAGAAGGGAAGCAAGGTTTTTATGACTATGATTGCTTACAGGGAGCCCAGACAATTGAATGAGGCCTCCCAGCATTTAGGGGTATATGGAAACAGCTGGTAGGAAATGGTGACTATAAATATCAGTTCAAAAACTCCTAATAGAAGATGCTCAGGATGGATCAATTCATGTATCCATTTGTTTATTCCAGTCAACATTTCCAGAGTGCCTCCCATGGGCCATGCTCAGCCCTACCATCGAGGAACACAGGAATGAATGATAGATCACACCTCCTGAGCAGATGGGGCTCACGGTCTTAGAATTCAGGATGCCTTTCCCCATTTCCCAAAGAAATATTTCTGCCAAAGTCCCAGAAAACGACAAGAATTCCACAAGAGGGATTTCAGACCCATCAGAAATAGCTCTGTGATTCTAATCAGCTGACTCCCTCCCATCTTCCCAAATAGGTTGGGGAGAAAAGCTGAGAAGCAGCTACGGATGGCTGGGCCTTGAAATTCCAACAGGAACATCAAATGATCTGCTTTCTTTATGTGAATGCCTTCAGAATTGCCAGCTGTGGTGGGGACAACTTAGGCCCCCAATGACCTTGACCTTCTAGTGTCATGTCTGTGGTATTGTTGGATAGCAAGAGACTTTTAGGCATAATGAAGGTTATTGATCAGCTGACCTTAAAACGGGGAGATTATCCCAGATTATATGGGTATTATACAATGTATTAATAATCACACAAGCCCTTAAAGGCAGAAAACTAATGCAGAAGAAGTAGTCAGAGGGACTGGAAGCATGAGAAGGATTCAATGTACCACTGTGGGCTTGCAGATGAAGGGGACACATGTCAAGAGTATCAGGACCTCAGTCCTGCAACTGCAAGGAACTGAATTCTGCCGACAAACTGAGTCTGGAAGAGCACCCAGGCTCTAGACATGAGCCTGGCTTGATACCTTGATTTTAGCTTGGTAAAACCCTTAGAGAATCCAGCCCTGTCACGACATACACTTCTGACTTAGAAAAACTGTGTGATTATAAATTGAGTTGTTTAAGTCACTAAATTAGTATAATTTGTTGTACAGCAATAGGTAACTAATAATCCAACTATGTCTGTGGTCAGGGTAGATAATCTGCAAGCCAACCATCCTGCTTTGCAGACTGTTTCCATTCATTTGGCTCACTCGTGAAGATGGTAATTCCTACCAGTCCTACAGATGTCACTGCAAATGGACAAGCCAAGTCTAGAAGACAATAGGTCGGGATTGGACAGCCAGAGGCTGGAAGATGATTCTAAGACCAATGAAACAGAAAGGGAAGTATATCACAAACCAGAGCCAGACACTCTGCTAGGTTCTGAGGATTCAGAGGTAAGTATGGCAAGATCCTTGTGTTTTAGGGGCTTAGAGTAGAATGGGGGAGAATGGGTAACTAATGGGAAACGAAGCAGAACTAAGTGATATGCTAGGAATGGAGGATAGAGATATTTGTTCTATTTGGAGGCACAGGTGATGTGACTACCCAAACTGCCAGCTGGATGCATACTGTCCCCCAAGAAACAGCACCACCCATCAACTGTCAAAATGCCAAGGTTTTATATAAAGATGGGATCTGACCCTGCACTTGCATGGCCCTGCCTTCCTACCCTCACCCTCATCTTAGCCCTCTTGGATCCTGCCTTTCTTTAAATGGCAAGTAAGGTTTTGTTCATCTTGGACTTTTTTGCATACATTTTGATTTTTTAAAGGATTGCCTTCCAATATTATTTATCTTGATTACAGCGTATTTGGTATCCCTTAAGTTTTGCTCCCCAGACGAGCAGCTGACTTGCCTCACCCTAGTGAGAAACAAGCAGAGCTGGCCAGGAAGTGAGGGACCTGGCGGGGCTAGGGAGTTAGTCCAAGCTCAACATCGATAATTCTGGCATGGATCATATAGGCTTTGGGGAAATGATTTGCCATTTTAAGTTATGCTTTCTAATTTGGGGCTCAAAGAAAGTCTTGTTTCTTTCTAGTCTCAAAATTTAGGGTCTAAAATTCTGTAACATAATATCTTTTCGAATGGGAAGCCTGACTCCTAAACTTATCAACAGCTCCTAGTTGGATAAAGATTTATAAATGCTCACCTTTGTTTTCCTTAAATCTGTCCAAAAATATGAATCTACTTAGGCACAGCAACTTTATTGTTAAATTAGAATAATTTCGCTGCAGAAAACCTACAGAGCTCTCATTTGGGAAATCCAGGAGACCTAAAGAAAGGCAAACTGAATTTAAGGCTTTGGGGAAATTCAGGGAGAGCTAAGTCAGAGTTAGGATGGAAGTTTTCTGTAATCTTAGTATGATGAGGTCAAGCTACTTCTGCAACTTCATGCAACTGGTGATGCAGCCTGCCAGAACTGCCAACTGACATTTGCAATGCAGGTAACCAAGCGAATCCAGAACCCTCTGTTCCCCCTTTAAAAGGCGGACAGCTTTGCGGGCTTCATTTTCTGCTTTAATAAAAGGAATGCTGGTCTTCCAAAATGGTGTGCAGAGAAAACGCTGTGTTTCCCAGTGGCTAACTTCGTACTTAATTGGATCATTTTTACAATAAAGAGGATTCTTTTCCCCTCAAGTTCTAAAAATAGCAGGAGACCACACAGTTTGGGCTTTGGATTATTGGCTTCTTTCTTTGTTTAGTTGGGAGATAATATTATTCTATTGTCAGATTGATGCTGGTTCCTTCTAGCAGTGAGTGGGCTTAACACAAAAGGTGTTCTCTGGGCCAATTTAAACCAGCAGGTAGAAATTGTTACACATCTGAATCAAAACACAGGAAAAGTATATGCCACTTGCCTTGATAAACTCCCACTATTTATTATCTGGGATTGAGGTTTTTAAAAGCAACCACTCTGTAGAGTTTAGGCATTCAGCATCTGATTATTACTTAATGCCTGAACTCTCTTTACAGCTCCAGAATAATTAAAATGCAAAAAAGGGAGTGCAGTGTCATAGGAGAATTTGAATTTTTAAACACCCAGGTTAAAGCATGTGAAATGTAATATTCTCTCTGCAAAATGAATTATTTCCTTTCCACTAAGCAGTCGGTTAGAACTTCAATCAAGAGAACACACAGTGCAAACCGGGTGATCAACCTTCCTTGCGAAAACATTAGGTTGTGCATATTGTGATTATACACTTGACTTCACAAATCAAGGGCTAAGTTAAACAAGGTTTTTAAACTTCATACCTGATGAAGACCAAAACACAAGGAAACTATCCTGTAACTGGTGAGGTGGCAAGAAGAAAGAAGTCAGTGGTGCTGTTCCCCAAAGTTCTAAAGGACTTCTTAGCTCCATTGTGTCACTAGAAACCAGGGTTTGGTCCTTACTTGTCCTGAGGACCCAGTCCCAGAAAGATGGTGTTAGGCCCTGCAGTACCTCAGGATTGTTGCTTGGATTGAATCATACCCAGATACTTCTACAACTCAGAGCTCACTCTCCTCTGAGGAAATGCCTCAAACCCAGTTGAAAAGGAGGCCAGCTCTGTCAGTACGTGACAAAAAGGAAAAAGACATGTCATCTTCCTAGGATCCTTCTAGAAACCTAATTAACCTGGAGGCCCAATATACAGAAACTGTATAGCAAAAGGCAATAGCCTCGACACACTCTGCTCAGAGAACCCAGCACGCCTGGTCTCAGCAGCATTATCAGGAATCAAACCCTGCTACTTTGGAAGATGAGGAAATACTGCTAGTAGGGATGGTGACAGGTGGCATAGAACACAAGGAGGAACATTCCAGCAGGTCCTGGGAGGAGCTGGCATCCCTGCTTCAGCCAAGGCTTCAGAGGGCCTGTAAGGTTAGGCTACAGCTCTCATCACAGGCATTCACTGGAATTAACGTGGAAAGCATTAAAAATACCCATACCTGGCCTCATTGCTGAGATTCTGATGTAATTGGTCTGGAATGTGACCTGGGTATCAGGATTTTTATTTTTTTTTATTTTTTATTTTTTTTAAATTTATTTATTATTATTATACTTTAAGTTGTAGGGTACATGTGCATAACGTGCAGGTTTGTTACATATGTATACTTGTGCCATGTTGGTGTGCTGCACCCATCAACTCGTCATTTACATCAGGTATAACTCCCAATGCAATCCCTCCCCCCTCCCCCCTCCCCATGATAGGCCCTGGTGTAAAAGATTCTCAGGTAATGCTTTTGTTCAGCCAAGGTTGGGAAAGACCAGAGTAAGGCTGACAGGTTTCCAGCAGCTTCTGAAAGTTAGCGAATGTCAAACACCGGGAAGCTGCCCATGGCTGACATTAAATTGACTATAGAGAAGGAAATCTGAATCAAATCGAGAAACACTGATGGAGCCCAGACTTCTGGATAAGCACAGGAGATGATGATTGGGTGAGTCCTCTCTGCAGAGGAGCAGGGCTGGTTTCCTGGAAGTATCTCAGTGCTTATCAGAAGCTATCATTCTACATGTATTCACATTTAGAGTTGTTTGATAAAGGACAGAATGCCCAGTTAAATATGAATTTCAGATAAACAATTTTTTTGATATAGTTATATCTTAACCATTGCATGGGATAATAATTTTTAGAATAAGTATGTCCCAAATGCTACATGGGATAATAGTTTTTCGTGTAAGTTATGTCCCCAGAATTGCAGGGTCCATACTTACACTAAACATTGTTTGTTGTTTATCTGAAATTCAAATTGAACTGTGCATCCTGTATTTTTATTTGCTACATGTGGCTACTCTATTCATATTTATTCTTTACCATCTTCATAGGCATATTTATTAATCTCACGTGTCAGCCACTGTGCTAAGTATTTAGCATACTGTAGCACATTTAATCTCCCCAGAAACTACCATTGTGCAGATTTGGAGGTTGCCTATAGCATAATAAAGACTTTTTAAATGATTGCAATCGTTATTGTCATGACATTCTAACAAGTTGAAGGCAAAGAAATCTTTGAAATACTCATATTAAAATGAAACCAAAAGAAACTCTTCATGTAGGAATTTCGTGCTCAGTTTTTTAAGCCACAAGTAAATCAGTTTAGAAAATAAGGGTTGATGAGGGACATTCCACCTCTACTCCCCATGCTTTTTCTTCTCTTCTTGTCATTCTACCCACCTCTTGGGCCACCATAATTCTCAGACTTAATGGTGACCAGATAAACTGGATGGGCTATGGTCGGGTCAGGAGATACACATCAGGTTATGCCATATGGGTAGCCAATTCCTATTGTGATTTTTTTGGGAAATATAAATGTCATTTGGATGATTTATACTCAAAAATACAGATACTACAAAAACCATTAAAACAAACAAGTATGCAAAGTTCAAATAGAGAAGGCGGTGACATAATTTCATAAGAAAACCTAGGCTGAAGATAGCTAGTATATGGCAATTTAATGTTAAATAAAACTACAGGTTTCCTGGTAGTCAAGGCAAAAAGAGAAGCAATCTATTTCTGCATTCCCTATCCAATAATAGGAAGCACACTTAATCAGGAGAGAGAAATATACTACTATATCACTTGCTTGTTAATAAGATTCCCTGGACGGCATAGTAGACTGGGTCTATTTTTATGTCTCACTGAAGATACAGATGCTTTCTGGGTTCCAAATATTCTTAATGATAAAGTCCATGAAGATAAGCAATTGAGAAGCAAATATTAAAATATGTTTAAGGAAGAAAGTTTGGGTTCTAGCAATTTTTACAAAGGCCAGCTGTCCCACTGACTAAAACTTTGAGAATTACAACTACAGGCCAGGGTTCACCAGAATCCTTCCTTTCTTCTCATGTAATACTTTTATCTTTGGAACAGTTATAACATTTTGTAAGCATCTGCCAAACCGCTGCCTTTTGCATATGAGCAGATTTTTGCAGCAGGAAGGCTGAATCTTGGAGAGAGATACTGCCCTGGGGCTACAGGCAGCTCTAGGAAGCACTGCCTTTGGGTTTGTTTTGTTGCCCCCAGCAAGCTTTTCTCCTCCATCTGGTCAAGGCCAAGCACAGAGGGACAGTGCATTTCCCTGAGAGTAATGACATGAGCCTTCTGGGTGAAATAGCTAGAATAACTCCAAATTGATGGGGCTTTTGCTTTTTGTTACATTTCTTCATCTGCTTTCCCAGTTCAAAAATTTTATTTATTTGTTATTTATTTATTTATTTTTGCAGAAATGGGGTCTCACTGGGTTGCCCAGGCTGGTCTTAAACTCCTGGGTTGAAGTGATCCTCCTGCCTCGGTCTCCCAAAGTGCTGGGGTTACAGGTATGAGCCACTACACCTGGCCCCAGTTCAAAAACTTTAAATGAAGTGACCAATTGGAAGCAAATTCCCTGTAGACATTCTCTTTGTGAATTGTGTTTGTTACTGAGCAGAATAGATTTTTCTTAAAAAATTGGAAAATTATGATGAATGAAAGAGCTTTTGCTCAATACTAGAAAGCTCACATGCAAAAGTTCAGTCTAATAAAAAAAAGAGCCATTAAGTATTGGCGAGGAGGCAAAAAGCATATATACATATGACACATAAAATATATATATATTATACATATTTCTACATAATAGAGGAGGAAAGTCACTACTCAGAATTGATGATTTAGATTACTACTAGTGACTAAGTCCAAACTCTTTGGCCTAGGAACTAGGCCTGTTTGAACTTGGCCTCAGTCTTCCTTACTGATCTCTAGTCATACCCACATCAAACTATGTTCCTTGACCCATCATGTATCTTGTACTTCAGGGCACTTCTTTATAATGGCAATTTCCACTGACTATGAGACTCTCACTATTTCTCTCCAACTGTTGAATCCCTACTTACCTTTCAAGAACCAGATTAAACACCACCTCCTCCATGAAGTCTTCCCAGAATGCTACAGGCATGGTTATTGGCCACCTTGGTATTTTATATAGACCTATAACACTTCTTACATGTGCATTTGTATTGTATAATTATGCATTTGAATTATTTCCCATTCTAAACTACACATCTTCTATTCAGAAGTTTTGATTTTTGTGTCTCCAGTGTTGAAACAGTATCTAGCTCAAGTCTCAAATATACATGTATTGCATTTAATTTGAAATCAATTCAGACAAAAAGGAGGCCTGAGTTAGTTAAATGATATAACCCATGCTCTAAAACAGGATTCTTAAACCTTGTTTGGAGACAGAGCAGCATGATTCCAATTACTTGCATGGTGTCATAAACTGTTAAAGAATTATCAAAATGAAAAAAAATGGGTTTATTTTAATTTTAAAACATTAAAGTTTAAGATTATTTAATTTAAAAAATGCCCTTACATAGAGCAGACTGCCCCTTGAAAGGGAAAAGAGTCCCCAAATCAGAGAATGCAAATGATACAATTTTACAAAGTTATGTTTTCTGGGGGCTATTGATGAAGAGAGAGAGTAGCTAGATGAAGTGGGGTAAAGATGAAGGGCAGGGCAGAGGAAAGGGGAAGGAAAGAGGGAGGACAGGCAGAAACTGTTTAAATTAGTTCTGAATTTATTATATACTTTTTGTAAGTTTGGTGTTAATTTATAGCTTTTATTACATATTATGGGTTTTGGTTTGTGTTGAGACAGAGTCTCACTCTGTTTCCCAGGCTGGAGTGCAGTGGTGCAATCTCGGCTCACTGCAACATCCACCTCCCAGGTTCAAGTGATTCTCGTGCCTCAGCCTCTGGAGTAGCTGGGACTACAGGCACCCGCCACCAGGCCTGGCTAATTTTTGTATTTTTAATAGAGATGGGGTTTCACCATGTTGGGCAGGCTGGTCTCGAACTCCTGAACTCAAGTGATCTGCCCACCTCAGCCTCCCAAAGTGCTGGGATTACAGGTGTGAGCCACCACACCCAGCCATGTTGTTTTTAGATAATAGGTCATGTTTAAATGTTTTGAATCTATTAACTTGAAAAAAAAAATAGCACAGAGCAGAAAATGTAAAACATGTTGCCTCGCCAGGTAGTAATCTGCCAACCATTCTTTTTATTTTTGTATTCCCTTCTTAATTTAGCACTGGGCCTCACTTTACTGGAAACAATACAGCACAAATAATTGATACTAGTTGTTTTCTCTAACTTTGGTGGTATATTATATTCAGTCTCTTTCTTCCTCCTGGTAATGTCAGCTGTTGTACATACTCATCTCCAACTACCTGAAATGGTACAGGCCAAAGCTTTGGGTTGCAGTGTCACTGTTTTATATATTTCATCTCCTTTAGCACTTGCCTCTGAGTGTTGTGGAGAGGAAACTGAGGCACAGAGATGTAGCCACTTGCTCAAGCCCAGGCAGTCTACTCCAGGGAGCCAGCTCTTCACCACCACGCTCTCCTGTCTCCCATGGGAAAAGCCAAGCTCTGGGATGTGCCAGAAAGAGAGGGCTTCTGCAATGGATTGGTAATGTATGGTCATTGCATTAGAGGTGTCATCTCCACAGATGCTAAGGTCATGCAGGAGGATGGGTGAGAAAGAGAACAGGGGCCTAAACTCAGATAGAGATCTGATTAGTGGGTGTCAGTGATGAGGCTAAACAGGTATAGTCAGGTATGCAAGCCTCCTAAGAAGAGTTTTTATTTTGTTTTGCATGAAGATGAAAGTACATTCAGCCTATTTATTCTCTTAGTTCCTTTTTAAGTAACATGATAAATCCCTTCCACAAAGCTCTTCACTAGCTCCTAACATCATCTGACTTAAGGTTCTACCTTGACATCATCTCCTTCACCTTCCATGTCTAATCCCTGACCAAGTCCATCAGTTTTACATCCTGAAAGGACCTTGAAGCATCCCCTTTCCCTTATGGTTATTGCCACCATCCGACACTTCTGCTGCCCCAAGCACCATCAACTCCTCTCCAACGAGTGCAGAAGCCCTGTAACTGGACTCCTTACACCTCCACCCCATCCCACGCCTCCAATCTCCTCTCTGCACACTGCCATCCACAAATCCTTATCAAAGTGGAAATCAGGAATTAGGGAAGCCACTAAGGATGGTTCATTCCACAACTCAAGAAGGTATTATATGCAATGCAGCCATGGTTCCAGGAGGCAACCTTCATTAGCATGAAATGTGAAGGGTGCTCCTGGGGTAGGCAATGTGTAAGCCGGAATGGGGTCGGGAAGGGGCAGTACTACCCACCCAGAGGTGGTCCAACTGGATAGAAACCTCATTTGCATTCAAAAAGGGCAAAAAGGCAGAGGAGAGGCAGTTTGGAGTTTACAGAAAACCAAGCATTCATGTTTGAGAACTTCTAGTCATTCTGTTCTTCTCCCACTAATTCTAGGCAGGTATGTGAATCAGAAAACAAGGTTGTATATGTCCCTGTTGTTTCACCTGCTCCCGGGCAAGTACAAGCCATGGACTAGGAAAAGCAGAGGCTTGGTCTCCTGATGCCCCCAGGGAGCTGGCCTGAAGTACAGAGTCTGTGTGTCTGCCTGGTCTTTGATTATGCTCCCTGCCCTGGCCATCACCCCAGACAGCAGCCCACCCAGAGAGAGAAGCAGAACAGGGTGGACCCTGCTGGGGTGGTACCCCTCTACCCTGGTCCTCTGTGCTTCAGCCACCTCCAGACTTAGCTACTATACACTCAGCCCCATTCAGCTTTTGGCTCAAGTGGCACTGGTTCAAAGCCCCTGCTCAATGCCCTACAGCCCCTGCAGATTTATTTCAATGCACATGCCACTTGGCCGTGTGTCATTGGATACAATGCCCCTCTCCTAAGAGACTGTATGTCCATCAGAGCAAGGACTGGATTGCTCTTGTGAGATATCAAATTTCCTGAGCTGGCATAGTCTGGACCATGGGGCCACTGGGTGGGTATGCTCATACACAGTGTCTGCATCATTTCTGATGAATGAATAAATGCATGAAAATTGCTAATGCCTTGGTTTATTTATGTAATTTTCATCTCTATTCTGGACAACTGCTGCAAACTCCTACCTAGACTCTGAAACTAGTCTCTGTGCCTCCAATCCACCCTCTGCACAGCCATCAGAGTTATGTTTTGCTAATATGATCCTGTCTAATTTTCTCACTCCCCTGTTCAATCCCACTGGTTGCCTACAGCCTGCAGGATGCATTTCAATTTCCTGATAGCAAGGAGGTTCATCATCATTCAGCCTCACCTTTCTTATCAGCTTCCCATGGCCCCGAGGTCCCATCCTCTGTGTCCACCAACAGTAAACTCCTGATCCATCCCTTTGTAAGACTGACCATATTCTTTGTCTTCATTGAAATGACTTCATACTTTCTTGGCCTGGCAAACCCTTCCTTGTACTGCAGACTGAAATCTTACGATCCAACTGAAATCTTACTTCTGCTGATGTTCCCTGAACCCCGAGGCCAGCTCAGCAGCTTCCTACCTCGAATTTCTACAACTCTATCCCAACCCCTACCATAAGGCAAAACACATTTTTAGGACATTAATTATTCAGTTGTTTGTTGCCAATCTGAAACCTTGAGGGCAACGCTTATTCATCTCTCTCCAGTGCTGAGTAGAGAGCCCAAATGAATGGAATTACTGAATGAATAAAAGAACACAGGAATGACTTACAGGCGGCAGAAAACACAGTAGAAAATCAAGATGAAGATGGCCGAATAGGAACAGCTCCAGCCTCCAGCTCCCAGTGTGAGTGACACAGAAGAGGGGTGATTTCTGCATTTTCAACTGAGGTACCAGGTTCATCTCACTGGGTCATGTCAGACAGTTGGCGCTGGTCTGTGGGTGCAGCCCGACCAGCAAAAGCTGAAGCAGGGCGAGGCATTGCCTCACCTGGGAAGCACAAGGGGGAAGGGAATTCCTTTTCCTAGCCAAAGGAAATTGAGTCACACAACACCTGGAAAATCGGGTAACTCCCACCCTAAGACTGTGCTTTACCAAGGGTCTTAGCAAACGGCACACCGGGAAATTATATCCCACACCTGGCCCAGAGGGTCCCACGCCCACGGAGCCTCCCTCATTGCTAGCACAGCAGTCTGAGATCTAACTGCAAGATGGCAGTGAGGCTGGAGGAGGGGTGCCCACCATTGCTGAGGCTTAAGGGGGTAAACAAAGCTGCTAGGAAGCTCGAATTGGGTGGAGCCCACCACAGCTCAAGGAGGCTGGCCTGCCTCTGTAGACTCCTCCTCTGGGGACAGGTCATAGCTAAACAAAAAGCAGCAGAAACCTCGGCAGAGGTACATGCCCCCATCTGACAGCTTTGAAGACAGCAGTGGATCTCCGAGCATGGATGTTGAGATCTGAGAACGGACAGACTGCCTGCTCAAGTGGGTCCCTGACCCCCAAGTAGCCTAACTGGGAGACATCCCCCACTAGGGGCAGACCGACACCTCACACCTCACACGGCAGGGTACACCCCTGAGACGAAGCTTCCAGAGCAAGAATCAGACAGCAACACTCGCTGTTCAGCAATATTCTATCTTCTGCAGTCTCCGCTGCTGATACCCAGGCAAACAGGGTCTGGAGTGGACCTCAAGCAAACTCCAACAGACCTACAGCTGAGAGTCCTGATTGTCAGAAGGAAAACTAACAAACAAAAAGGACATCCACATCAAAACCCCATCAGTACATCACCAGCATCAAAGACCAAAGGCAGATAAAACCACAAAGATGGGGAAAAAACAGTGCAGAAAAGCTGGAAATTCCAAAAATAAGAGCACATCTCCCCCTCCAAAGGAATGCAGTTCATTGCCAGCAACGGAACAAAGCTGGACGGAGAATGACGAGTTGAGAGAAGAAGGCTTCAGTTAATCAAACTTCTCAGAGCTAAAGGAGGAACTACGTAACCAGCGCAAAGAAAGTAAAAACCTTGAAAAAAGGTTTGACGAATGGCTAACTAGAATAACCAATGCAGAGGAGCCCTTAAAAGGACTGATACAGATGAAAACCATAACACGAAAACCATAAGCTTGTGACAAATGCACAAGCTTCAGTAACCAACTCAATCATTGGGAAGAAAGGGTATCAGCGATTGAAGATCAAATAAATGAAATGAAGTGAGAAGAGAAGTGTAGAGAAAAAAGAGTAAAAAGAAATGAACAAAGCCTCCAAGAAATATGGGATTATGTGAAAAGACCAAATCTATGTCTGATTGGGGTGCCTGAAAATGACAGGGAAAATGGAACCAAGTTGGAAAACACTCTGCAGGATATCATCCAGGAGAACTTCCCCAACCTAGTAAGGCAGGCCAACATTCAAATTCAGCAAAGACAGAGAACGCCACAAAGGTACTCCTCAAGAAGAGCAACTCCAAGACACATAATTGTCAGATTCACCAAAGTTGAAATGAAGGAAAAAATGTTAAGGGCAGCCAGAGAGAAAGGTCGGGTTACACACAAAGGGAAGCCCATCAGACTAACAGCAGATCTCTCGGCAGAAACTCTACAAGCCAGAAGAGAGTGGGGGCCAATATTCAACATTCTTAAAGGAAAGAATTTTCAACACAGAATTTCATATCCAGCCAAACTAAGTTTCATAAGTGAAGGAGAAATAAAATCCTTTACAGATAAGCAAATGCTTAGAGATTTTGTCACCACCAGGCCTGCCCTACAAGAGATCCTGAAGGAAGCACTAAACATGGAAAGGAACAACAGGTACCAGCCATTGCAAAAACATGTCAAAAAGTAAAGTCCATCGATGCTAGGAAGAAACTGCATCAACTAGCGAGCAAAATAACCAGCTAATATCATAATGACAGGAACAAGTTCACACATAACAATCTTAACCTTAAATGTAAATGGACTAAATGGTCCAATTAAAAGACATAGACTGGCAAATTGGATAAAGAGTCAAGACCCATCAGTTTGCTGTATTCAGGAGACCCATCTCACATGCAGAGACACACATAGGCTCAAAATAAAGGGATGGAGGAAGATCTACCAAGCAAATGGAAAACAAGAAAAAACAGGGGTTGTAATCCTAGTCTCTGATAAAACAGGCTTTAAGCCATCAAAGATCAAAAGAGACAAAGAAGGCCATTACATAATGGTAAAGGGATCAATTCAACAAGAAGAGCTAACTATCCTAAATATATATGCACCCAGTACAGGATCACCCAGATTCATAAAGCAAGTCCTTAGAGACTTACAAAGAGACTTAGACTCCCATACAATAACAATGGGAGACTTTAACACCCCACTGTCAACATTAGACAGATCAACGAGACAGAAAGTCAACAAGGATATCCAGGAATTGATATCTCCACCCCAAATCAACAGAATATACATTCTTCTCAGCACCACATCACACTTATTCCAACATTGACCACATAGTTGGAAGTAAAGCACTCCTCAGCAAATGTAAAAGAACACAAATTATAACAAACTGTCTCTCAGACCACAGTGCAATCAAACTAGAACTCAGGACTAAGAAACTCAGTAAAACCGCTCAACTACATGGAAACTGAACAACCTGCTCCTGAATGACTACTGGGTACATAATGAAATGAAGGCAGAAATAAAGATGTTCTTTGAAACCAATGAGAACAAAGATACAACATACCAGAATCTCTGGGACACATTTAAAGCAGTGTGTAGAAGGAAATTTATAGCACTAAATGCCCACAACAGAAAGCAGGAAAGATCTAAAATTGACACCCTAGCATCACAATTAAAAGAACTAGAGAAGCAAGAGCAAACACATTCAAAAGCTAGCAGAAGGCAAGAAATAACTAAGATCAGAGCAGAACTGAAGGAGATAGAGACACAAAAAACCCTCCAAAAAATCAATGAATCCAGGAGCTGGTTTTTTGAAAAGATCAACAAAATTGATAGACTACTAGCAAGACTAAAAGAAGAAAAGAGAGAAGAATCAAACAGACCAATAAAAAATGATAAAGGGGATATCACCACCGACCCCACAGAAATACAAACTACCATCAGAGAATACTATAAACACCTCTACGCAAATAAACTAGAAACCCTAGAAGAAATGGATAATTTTCTGGACAATTACACTCTCCCAAGACTAAACAAGGAAGAAGTTAAATCCCTGAATAGACCAATAGCAGGCTCTGAAATTGAGGCAATAATTAATAGCCTACCAACCAAAAAAAGTCGAAGACCAGACGGATTCATAGCCGAATTCTACCAGAGGTACAAGGAGGAGCTGGTACCATTCCTTCTGAAACGATTCCAATCAATAGAAAAGGAGGGAATCCTCCCTAACTCATTTTACGGGGCCAACATCATCCTGATACCAAAGCCTGACAGAGATACAACAAAAAAAGAGAATTTTAGACCAATATCCCTGATGAACATCGATGCAAAAATCCTCAATAAAATACTGGCAAACGAAATCCAGCAGCACATCAAAAAGTTTATCCACCATGATCAAGTGGGCTTCATCCCTGGGATGCAAGGCTGGTTCAACATACGCAAATCAATAAATGTAATCCAGCATATAAACAGAATCAAAGACAAAAACCACATGATTATCTCAATAGATGCAGAAAAGGCCTTTGACAAAATTTAACAGCCCTTCATGCTAAAAACTCTCAATAAATTCGGCTTTGATCGGACGTATCTCAAAATAATAAGAGCTATTTATGACAAACCCACAGCCAATATCATACTGAATGGGCAAAAACTGGAAGCATTCCCTTTGAAAACTGGCACAAGACAGGGATGCCCTCTCTCACCACTCCTATTCAACATAGTGTTGGAAGTTCTGGCTAGGGCAATCAGGCAAGAGAAAGAAATCAAGGGTATTCAGTTAGGAAAAGAAGAAGTCAAATTGTTCCTGTTTGCAGATGACATGATTGTATATTTAGAAACCCCATCGTCTCAGCCCAAAATCTCCTTAAGCTGATAAGCAACTTCAGCAAAGTCTCAGGATACAAAATCAATGTGCAAAAATCACAAACATTCTTACACACCAGTAACAGACAAACAGAGAGCGAAATCATGAATGAACTCCCATTCACAATAGCTTCAAAGAGAATAAAATACCTAGGAATCCAACTTACAAGGGATGTAAAGGACCTCTTCAAGGAGAACTACAAACCACTGCTCAGTGAACTAAAAGAGGACACAAACAAATGGAAGAATATACCATGCTCATGGATAGGAAGAATCAATATTGTGAAAATGGCCATACTGCCCAAGGTAATTTATAGATTCAATGCCATCCCCATTAAGGAACCAATGAGTTTCTTCACAGAATTGGAAAAAACTACTTTAAAGTTCATATGGAACCAAAAAGACCCCGCATTGCCACGACAATCCTAAGGCAAAAGAACAAAGCTGGAGGCATCACGCTACCTGACTTCAAACTATACTACAAGGCTACAGTAACTAAAACAGCATGGTACTGGTACCAAAACAGAGATATAGACCAATGGAACAGAACAGAGCCCTCAGAAACAATACCACACATCTACAGCCATCTGATCTTTGACTAACCTGACAAAAACAAGAAATGGGAAAAGGATTCCCTATTTAATAAATGGTGCTGGGAAAATTGGATAGCCATAAGTAGAAAGCTGAAACTGGATCATTTCCTTACTCCTTATATGAAAATTAATTCAAGATGGATTAGAGACTTAAATGTTAGACCTAAAACCATTAAAACCCTAGAAGAAAACCTAGGTAATACCATTTAGGACAGAGGCATGGGCAAGGACTTCATGTCTAAAACACCAAAAGCAATGGCAACAAAAGCCAAAATTGACAAATGGGATCTAATTAAACTAAAGAGCTTCTGCACAGCAAAAGAAACTACCATCAGAGTGAACAGGCAACCTACAGAATGGGAGAACATTTTTGCAATCTACTCATCTGACAAAGGGCTAATATCCAGAACCTATAAAGAACTCAATTAAATTTACAAGAAAAAAACAACCCCATCAAAAAGTGGGCAAAGGATATGAACAGATACTTCTCAAAAGAAGACATTCATACAGCCAACAGACACATGAAAAAATGTTCATCATCACTGGCCATCAGAGAAATGCAAATCAAAACCACAATGAGATACCATCTCACCCCAGTTAGAATGGCAATCATTAAAAAGTCAGGAAATAACAGGTGCTGGAGAGGATGTGGAGAAATAGGAACACTTTTACACTGTTTGTGGGACTGTAAACTAGTTCAACCATTGTGGAAAACAGTGTGGCGATTCCTCAAGGATCTAGAACTAGAAATACCATTTGACCCAGCCATCCCATTACTGGGGGTATACCCAAAGGATTGTAAGTCATGCTGCTATAAAGACACATGCACACGTATGTTTATTGCAGCAGTATTCACAATAGCAAAGACTTGGAATCAACACAAATGTCCATCAGTGACAGACTGGATTAAGAAAATGTGGCACATATTCACCGTGGAATACTATGCAGCCATAAAAAAGGATGAGTTCATGTCCTTTGTAGGGACATGGATGCAGCTGGAAACCATCATTCTCAGCAAACTATGGCAAGAACAGAAAACCAAATACCGCATGTTCTCACTCATAGGTGGGAATTGAATAATGAGATCACTTGGACACAGGAAGGGGAACGTCACACACTGGGTCCTATTGTGGGGAGTGTGGAGGCGGGAGGGAGAGCATTAGGAGATATACCTAATGTAAATGATGAGTTAATGGGTGCAGCACACCAACATGGCACATGTATTCATATGTAACAAACCTGCACATTGTGCACATGTACCCTAGAACTTTAAGTATAATAATAAAAAAAAAGAAAATAAAGAGATGGCAGGAGAGAAGGCAGGAATAAGTTGGAAAACTTGAGACAAGACACAGAAAACAAAAACTTTCAGCCCTCTCCACCCTTGGTTGCCCCCTGCGCCTGCCCCTGCCCTGGTGGCAGGACAGGTGCCTTCTACCTGAAATGTCCTAATGGAATGGGTGGAGTCAAGTGAATCCAAAGGGATGGAGGAGAAGGAGGACATATATAGGCCAGGAAATCATGGGAGTATAGAAAGAGGTCTGACCCCAAAAAGACAGGCTCAGACAACAGAGGGACAGTGGGAAGGCCCCAGCACTGGGTTAACAGAACAGTGTGAGGTAGGAAGAGGAGCCACAAAACTGAAGCCAAGGGTGCTGAAGACAAGTTCACTACTTCACAACTGCCTGTCCCTACACCCATGTGGCCAGGAACCACAATCAAGAAAGGCACTGATAGAGCTCTATCTTATCTGCAAAGCCTTTTCTGAAACCATCTAATCTACCCCTCCAGCAGGAACCACCCATGTTTTAGAGCTGTAAGGCCTGGGCTGAGATGCATATCTGGCCCAAGGTCCCATAGAAGGGAGGTGCAAGTCTCTGATTAGAACCCAGATCTTCTGCTTCAAATTTTAGGTCCCCTTCTCCCACCCTCTCCAAACATCTCAGCATCAAGAAGTGGAAAAGAAAGGCAAAGGATCCTTCATACTGCAAAGTAGGTTAATGTTCACCATCATTTTCAGGTTTCTGCTTCCCATCTACCCCCTTGAGCTTGGTTTCCAGGAAGGAAGCCCCAGATGTGTTCTCAAATGGGCTGTTTACAAAGATATGGAATCAAATTAAGGGCCATGTTTCAGTAGAACACTAGCTGGATGCAATGGGCCTCCAGGCCAGGACACATAGGGGTGAGGTCAGGAGTTGGAAGCCTGCCCCTAGGTATAACTTTCCTGGCTGATGTGTATTAGACTTTGAGGAATAAGTAAAGGAAGAAAGGAATCAACCAACCAATGAGAATTTCAAGACTTCAAGTAGTCTCCAACCAAGGGAAGCTATTTGAACCTCAATAAATCAGTCTCTATGGCGTTGTTGCTGGTAGGCGGAGGGCGCACGTGGGTGTGTGCATATTTACCATGTTTCTAGCTTCTATAATCTTGGTGCTTTAACATCTACCTGACACACCTCGCTTTAGATAATAGGATGATATGCTTGTGTCACCTTGCCTGGACTCCTGCCTCCCTCATCATCTCCATCTCTCCTCAGGAGTCTTCTTCCTCCAGAGGGCACAGTTTTCAAATACAAACCAACCAATACACAGCCCACACCCCAACCACCTCCTTTATGGAGCTTTCATACTCCAGGCCACCATCCATCCACCTGTCCTAATCACCCCAGGGCCAGGAGCCAGAAAACCAAGGACACCCCCTACATCCCAGAGCAGGCCAAAATGACTGAAACTGACCACTCTTAAGCCTGATTACTCTGCCTTACCTGTTCATTCCCATGAAAACCACAAGTAAAGACTCTTGTACACAGTTGTACCCTCTCATTCTGCCTCTTGACCTATGCTGGTGCTTTCCCACATGCCCCACCATGGTGTAATATATCCTCTCCTCTTGGGAACTGTAACAAACTGTCTCTTCAGCGGCAATCATCTCCTGATCTGTTGGCCTTACTATTCCTCACACTTTTTATGAATACACTATATTTTAGAAGTGTATGTGTGTGGCAGTGGGGTAGGGCTTTGGGGTGGAGGATCTGATTCCTCATCTATCTTGAGAAAAAATGGAGATTTCATTTTTTCCCTGCTATGGAAACATAAGTTTCTGACACCTAATAGATTCTAAACATAAGCAAATGAAGTTTCTTATGGGTTGTAATGAACTTGCAATAGAGGTTGTTTGAATGGAACTTAGAAGAGCTGACCTCATTCCGAAGTGCTCTCCATCACCTAATGTACTCTCCTGTTTCTAACCACATGGTGCTGACACCAGGGCCGTCACCTGCTTCTTTATTTGCAAGATGCCACTTCCTGGCTGTCATGTTGGCAACTTGTCACTGCACTCCCTAAAGAGGCTGTCAAGTTCTTCTTTACAATGCACACACACCACAACAATGGAATAAACAGTGACTCAAAGGTAGGGTGTCTGAGCTGTTTAAAGTGCCAAATAACATTAATGATAGGTACTGCAACTGTATTTGGTTGGCACTGTAACTTGTGGAATACTATATACTCATCAAAGCCCTGGCAGTATGGGCCATGGGAATGAAGATTTGCTGACCTGGTCGCTGATGGTGGCTTAGGGGCATTTTATTCACTCTTCATCTGGGTACCACGCCTCTTCCCCTTTCCTCCACTGCTGCTGAGAATTTTCTGGCATCCCTCTCCTTAACATGTCAGCTAGTAGCTGATCTCTTGGGACATACACGGTCTTGAGATGTAGCCACTGCTAAATTCCATGCCCTGTGAGCCCTGCCTGTCTGTCCCAGGACTCAAAGAGAAATGCAAACATTTAGCTAATGCTTGACATATGGGCCTTGGAAGAGTATCACCCATGAGGCAAGTATTTTCAAAGAGTAAAATATCCTGTTAGTAATGTAATTTAGAATCGCCAGTTACTCAATGGCAACAAAAGCCAAAACTGACAAAGGGGATCTAATTAAACTAAAGAGCTTCTGCACAGCAAAAGAAACTACCACAGATTGAACAGGCAACCTACAGAATGGGAGAACATTTTTGCAATCTACTCATCTGACAAAGGGCTAATATCCAGAATCTACAAAGAACTCAAACAAATTTACAAGAAAAAATCAACCCCATCAAAAAGTGGGCGAAGGATACAAACAGACACTTCTCAAAAGAAGACATTTATGCAGCCAACAGACACATGAAAAAATGCTCATCATTACTGGCCATCAGAGAAATGCAAATCAAAACCATCTCACACCAGTTAGAATGGCGATCACTAAAAAGTCAGGAAACAACAGGTGCTGGAGAGGATGTGGAGAAATAGGAACACTTTTACACTGTTGGTGGGACTGTAAACTAGTTCAACCATTGTGGAAGACAGTGTGGCGATTCCTCGAGGATCTAGAACTAGAAATACCATTTGACCCAGCCATCCCATTACTGGGGGTATACCCAAAGGATTATAAATCATGCTGCTATAAAGACACATGCACACATATGTTTACTGTGGCACTATTCACAATAGCAAAGACTTGGAACCAACCCAAAAGTCCATCAATGATAGACTGGATTAAGAAAATGTGGCACATATATACCATGGAATACTATGCAGCCATAAAAAGGATGAGTTCATGTCCTTTGTAGGGACATGGATGAAGTTGGAAACCATCATTCTCAGCAAACTATCGCAAGGACAGAAAACCAAACACTGCATGTTCTCACTCATAGGTGGGAATTGAACAATGAGAACACTTGGACACATGGTGGGGAACACCACACACCAGGGCCTGTGGTGGGGTGCGGGGAGGGGGAAGGGATAGCATTACGAGAAATACCTAATGCAAATGATGAGTTGATGGATGCAGCAAACCAACATGACACATGTATACATATGTAACAAACCTGAATGTTATGCACATGTACCCTAGAACTTAAAGTATAATAAAAAATTTTTTTTTAAAGAATCACCAGTTACTGTTGGGTAGGATAAAGAAAGTTTCTAGATGACAGACTTTCCTTCCTAATATTTTCAAAGACCCAGAGAAGATTAAGATTGCCTATATAAGCTAGAAGAAAAAAAATGGACATACTTCTACTACCTACTGATTTAATGGAGTCCCCTTTGCTGTCTGTAATGGGTTGAATCTTAGATTATCTGGCTGGGCCCTAAATCCAATGAGAGAAAGAGGAGAAGGTATAGTAGACAGAAAGAAACACACAGGAGACCATGTGAAGACAGAGGCAGAAATTGGAGTGATGCTGCCATAAGCCAAGAAATGCCTGGAGCTACCAGAAGCTAGATAGAGGCAAGGAAAGATGCTTCCCTAGAGCCTTCAGAAGGAGCATAATCCTGCAAACAACTTGGTTTGGGACTTCTGACCTCCATAACTGTGAGAGGATCTTTCTGTTAAGCCTCCCAGTTTGTTACAGAAGCCCTAATATACTCTGAAATATATATTCAAATATATATATCCAAAGACCAAAATACACAAATAATAATGCAAAAACGTGTCATTTTCTCAAAATATTTGAAAATCACTGGGTTTAAACTGCATCTAGCAAGTTGCATCTAACTTGTTCCCTGTGAGTAGAAAAAGCTAACCGATCAAATCTTAGGGAATGAGAAGACAGGATTGGCATTCCCAGCAAAGCCCAGTGGCTCATCCACCTGCTCTTCTGCATTAAAGCAAGCCTGCTCCTGTGGTTTCTAAATTATCACAGAGAGGTGATGTCAAGTTGAGCCTGGAACCTTTCCAGAGTTGGCAAACCCATTATTCCACTTGACAATTTTATTGCTTATGCAGTCCTACAGAGGTTTCCTTAATATTCCAACTGAAATTTCATTGTTCTGGCTATTTGTAAAAGCCATCTCTTAACCAATACAGAAGTATTCTTTGAAATATACCTTACATGCTAGATTCAGAAAAGTGCAACGTCAGGATTGCGCAGTCTGACATAGTTCAAGAAATAACCAGTTTGCATTATTTTGTAAGATAAGGCCATGAAACTCAACAATTACACTGCATTGACTCATTTTTTTTTTTCAGAGAAATTTCATCTTCTGTAATGACTGTGAGACAAAATGAGAACAAAATTGGGTGACTTCTGTGATCATTTTCCAAAGTCTCAGAGCTTTCTTTAGTTCTGCAGGGTTCGAAACACTTACTGGTTTTTTTTTTTTTTTTCTTTCTTTCTTTTCATGGCTTGAGATTTTAGCAAAAAAAAAAAAAAAAAAAAAAAAAAAAAAAAAAAAAAAAAAAGCCATAGAATACAAGAAGCTACAGATGTCTCTGAGTTTCTCCGAAGTGACTAGAAAATAAATAAACCATAAAGCAGAAGCATAACTCTCAGAAAACTACATTGTTTGAACACCAAATAATTCTCAAATACACTCATTTCTTGAAATAGTTTCGCAAAGATTTGGTTGCTGTCTCTATGGAGGAACATGTAGCACAGACTGAAAGTTTGGCAATCAAGTACTTTTTAACTAGTAAGGAAATGTCAGGAATTACCCAGAGCAAGATAAAAAGGAATTTGTATCAGTTGGCCTGCATGACTACTCTTAACATCTCAGAAGATTGTTAACCAATAGTGACTCAGACTTGTTCATAATTGGAATTTGAGTAAAAGGGAGATGACACAGCAATCTTTTTTTTTCATCTTTTTCCCCCTACATGTTTAGTTTTGATATAAAAAACGAAGCTGAAAACATCAGACTTGCCAATGTACATATATGGATGGTTGCCCTCAACTAAGGCATCCCCATATGTTCCCAGTGAACCATATATTTTCAAGCTCAACTCACTAAGTGGGCCAATCTTTTGCAAAATTTTATAATTACCAGAGTTTGGTCTTAATGACTCCTAATCCCAACCAGATTCAGGACAGAATCAAAATGAACTTATTCACACTGAGACATACATGGCTGCTATCATTTAATTGGGTCCATACCTAAAATATCAAATTCCTTTAATGATGAAGGTACAGTACAGTATGTACAGTATGTACCTGAACCACTATGTTTGCAACATTCAACTTGATAAGCCTTCCAGGGAAACAAACATAAAAACAAAAGCAAACTTTGAACAATCAAAGAATCTTATTAAAAATAGAAAAGAAGCATTAACTCAAAACTTAAAATCTCAGAAGGGGCAGCTCCATCAAGCGTGATTCACAGGCTCAGTCAAGTCCCAGGGATGGCCTTAACTGTCTATTGTGGTCATCACCAAATAAGGCAGAGATTTTGATGTCACATATGAGACACCAAGGGTCCCCAACCTTGTCCTCCAATAGATGAACTATAACCAACTGTGTAAGTATGAGAAAGGAAAGAGGAAAGCTGATCCCTCCCCAGATGCCCTGCTTTCCAAAAGAATGATGGCACTTTGTGGCCCAGCGCGGTGCCTCACGCCTGTAATCCTAGCACTTTGGGAGGCCAAGGCAGGCGGATCATGACATCAGGAGTTCGAGACCAGCCTGACCAACATAGTGAAACTCCATCTCTACTAAAAATACAAAAATTATCTGGGCATGGTGGCACATGCCTGTAATCCCAGCTACTCAGGAGGCTGAGGCAGGAGAATCTCTTGAACCCGGGAGGTGGAGGTTGCAGTGAACCGAGATCATGCCGCTACACTCCAGCCTGGGCAACAGAGCAAGACTTCATCTCAAAAAAAAAAAAAAAAAAAAAAAAAAGAAAGAAAAGAAAAAAGAAAAGAAAACAAAACAAAACAAGAACGATGACACTTTGTTAAGAACACAGCAATGGTTCCTTGAAAACAAACAACAGGGCAGAAAATGAGAGTACGTGAACTTGACAAGATTTCTTATTTTCAATCAGATTAAGTTGAGAGTAATATTTACATTCTGAAAGGAGTTATACAGAAAACATTAATTTTATGTATATTTCTGTACCCCCAACCCACATAATATGCTAAATATCCATAAGGGAAAATAGTTAAATGGGGACTATGCCCTGGATTTCCATCAGTTAGTTCATTCTATCCATCTCTATTTTTATAGTTTCTTTAATTTAATAAATCCAAGGTCAAAAATCACTCTGGGCTATTAATAGACCTACCAGCAATGACATTTGCAGCATCATGGAAACAGATATTGCATTCTCTCCATCTAGCATTGATGATAGCTTCCAGCATTCTGTATCCTTGTTTAAATATATATAAAAAAGACAATGCTTCCCTTCAGGGCAAACTTTGCAGCATATTTTACACTGTTGTTGTGGTTATAGAAGTAATGTTTATTTGGAAAGCCAGTGAAAAATCGTTAGGACTGACACACTGAGTGAGGCATAAATCAAATGATAAGGAACTGAGCAAGGGATAGCTCCATTCTGAATACTTGTAGTAGAGGTTCCCCCACTTGTTCTTACAGACACCCAGCACTGAATTTTTGAAGCCATCCCTTTTCGGCTTAGAGAACTAGAGTTGAATTCTCTTTCCCTGGGTTTCACAATTTTTTTCTCTTTAAATTTAATTAATGGTAAGTAATGACTTTTCTCAGAGGCTTCCAGGGACCAAACTGTAAAATTACTTACTGAAGGAAGGGATTTGAAACGGAAGGGTAAAAAACACCTTAAAAACTGAGATTTTGTGGGGTCTTTATGCAGAATTGTAAAGTCCAAGTAAATGGCAAGTCATAAAGCTGGCAATATAGGAGGCTTTACTGTGCAATCCTGCAGTTTGGAGACATGAAGCCACCAACATGGAAACAACCATATTTCCTCTGTCACCAAATAGCACAGAACAATATACAACATAAGATAGTCACTGCTCTAAATACATAACTTAAGCATCCAAGAGCCCTGGATAAGGACTTACAAATCATTTGCCCCAAATAGGAGACATATCTGCTAGCCTTGGGGTCTCAACTTATTCCTTATCTACACCTAGGAGGGGTGGGGGCAGAGACAGAAATGAAAAGTTGTGTGTATATTGCATAATCTGGGAAAGCAGTAGAAAGTTAAAAAAGAATCATAGCAGCATTATTCCTAATAGCCAAAAAGTGATAACCCACCACATGCTCATAAACTGGAGAACTGATAAACAAATTGTGGGATATCCATTCAAAGAAATACAATTCAGCAGTAAAAAGGAATGAGGTGCTGATACATGTTATGGCATGGATGAACCTTGAAAACATTATGCTAAATGAGAGAAGGCAATCACGAAAGAGCATATCTTGTATGATTTCATCTAGATGTAATGTTCAGAGAGGCACATCTATAGAGGCAGAAAGTAGAGTAGTGGTTGCCAGGGAATAGAGATGGGAACAGGAATGAACTGAAAACGAGCAAAAGGGATCTTAATCTGATCATGGTGATGCTTGCACAACTTGGTAATTTTACTAAAAATCATTGACATATTTAAAATGAGTGCATGGTACATAAATTATACCTTAATAACGTTGTTTAAAATAATCAAGGCGCAAAGCCTTCCAAAGGCATAAAGCAGGCTTAAATGTGCCTCACAGCTGGCCTGTGGGGTTCAGGTTGCTCACATCTTGTTTTCATTCTATGCTCCCAATTCAGAGAAACAGAAAGACTTGAGTAAATTGCCAGGACATGTAGTCACCCAGGAAGCTGTATGATCTACAGTTTCATTAGGTTTGCTGTGGCCAATGATGGATTCTATTCAATGCTAGGTCTTGTTGTTGTGGATGTGGGTAAATTGAATTCCCATCTGATTTGCACACAGTTGGGGTTCAGATTACAGAGGCTAAAGATTATGTTCCGGTTATACATTTATCTGCAAGATGAGGACAGTAGTACCTATCTTATAGAGTTCTGAGGATTAAATGAGTTACTAAATGTAGAATTCTTAGCAAGGCCTGGCACACAGGCCATATCCAATATATGTTAGTTGTCACTTATTTTGCCCTTTGAGTATAGTTAAGGAATTTAAAATCTTTAGTAGCTAATTCTCCCAATGAAAATATTAATAATTTGTGCCAATGATATACAGTGTTCTATTACTAGAAAAAGTATCTACTTATTTACTTGATAACACTGGAATTCCTTACTATTATTCAAATAACTTTTTTAGTTAGAGGAAAAGCAAAATATAAAATTCAATAACTGTTTTGTATATGGTACACTATTAAATTGAATACTAATGAATAATTGCATATTAATTCAGTTATGATGTGTTAGAACTTTTTAGTTGAATGAGTGAGGGTCTTAAACTAATAGTCTAAGTTTTAGAGCAGTTTTAGGTTATCACCAAATTTGATCCAAAACTACCCCAACACGTGTACACACACACATACTGGTACAGCCTCTCCTATCATCAACATCAGGCATCAGAGTAATACATTTGTTACAATTGATGAATGAACACTGACGCATTATTATAAACCAACATTCAAGTATTACATTAGGGGTCATTCTTTGTGATGAACATTCAATGGGTTTTGACAAATGTATGATGACATATATCCTCCTTCATAATATTGTACAAAATAGTTTCACTGCCCTAAAATTTTTTTGTGCTTTTCCTCTTCATCCCTCCCTGTCCCCAAACCACTGGCAGCCACTAATCTTTTTGCTTTTTCTATAGTGTTGCCTTTTCCAGAATGTCACATAATTGGAACCATACAGTATGCAGCTTTTTCAGATTGGCTTCTTTCACCTTAGTTACATGCATTTACACTTCCTCCATGTGTTTTCATGGCTAAGAATGAGTTTTTAAATGTATTTAATAATGTTTCCTTGTAATGAGGTTATTTATGAAATTAAGTCTTCAAAGATACTAAAATTTTGTATATATTCAAAAATAAATCACAATGAAGAATTCAATATTAACTTACAGATATGTTTAATTCTATGAAGTATTGAGACCTATAGAGACAGTTTTACTCAGTGTTTTCTTTATCTCACTAGAGCTGGCTGTGGAGACCATCGCAACTTCATTTGAACATAAATGACTGCCTGGCCATGGTGTGAAAGAAACAGAATGTGGCTATAGCCTAAGAAGCAGTCACGTAAACCTACCTTTGAACAACAGGTGGAAGGCACTTAAATCATTAGAATGGTAATTTGTCAAAGTTAAATACAGTGCACGTATCCTTTATTGGGATGAGATTAGATGCCTCCAACATCAATACCTCAAGTATGAAATATCCAATGCTTCCAAGGAAAAATTTTAAAATAAGAATAGCCAGAATTGGAGAAATGGATGTTAGATAAAAGAAATATCTTTCCCCTACAGCTTTCTGGAAGAATTTTATTAGAGTTGAAACAAGTCTTATAGATGATTTCAAAACAATCATTTCAACAAATGGACATGCTTGGAAGTAAGGTTAAAAGGGAACAGTAGTGAGAAGCAGAGAAGAATATTCTGAGAATCTACTATCTACAGAGTATCTTCTTTCTCGGGCAGCCTTGTCAGATAGAACCTACTGAGATAATGGAAATGTTCTAAATTGGTGCTGTTCAATACAGTAGCCACCAGCAAACTGTGGCTATGCTTTTTCTAATAGCACAATGGCATTTATGTATTAAAGGAACATGTGCCCATAAAATGCATAGATTTTACAAGGTTACATGTATTTTTTAAAAACAGCTTTATTGAGATGTAATTCAAAAAGCAAGAAGTTTACCTTTTTAAAGCGTACAACTGAGTGGTTTTTGTTATAGTCACGTGTGTCCTCACATGACAAAAAGAGATTTCTCCCTGGGGTCCCTTTTAATAAGGGCACTTATCCCATCACAGGGGCTCCACCCTTGTGACCTAGTTACCTCCTAATGCCCCCACCTCCTAATACCATCACTTCAGGATGAGGATTCAACATAGGAATTTTAGAGACACAAACATTCAGTCCATTCCAAGTATGTAGCTCATACTCAAATGTAAAATGACACTGATGCCAAGAATCTTTCCCTAATGCCACCTTTTTTAAATACTGGCTTTGAGTTTGCTACTGAGGAAAATAAAAGTATTTCACCCCAAAATATTTCTTTGACATATTTGGAGATGGTTGTTCAGAGAGCCAGCAGACAGAAGCAGCCCTGCAAAGCTGGCTTTTGTAGGAGAGATTTGCTCTGTAGAAGAAATCTGCACTGATGCAGCCAGGCTTTCTCTGAGGCCCTTCGTTTTCCAAATCTAGGGAAAATTAACAGTCTAACTCCTTAAAGGTCTGAAAGAAGCATTCACCATCTATTCTCTCTGAGGGCTGCTACCTATAAGGTTTCATCTACACAATAAGATGCTCTTTGCTAGCCAGGCCTCTTCTCCCTCCCATAACCTGTTTTTCCAAAATCCATGTCCCCAGTCTTTCTGTAACCTCAAGATGGTATATATGCTTCTGCACCTCAGGGCAGAGTCGGGCAATCACTTTGAGGTTCCTTCTCATGTGGGCATTAATCCATCTGTATATTCTTTCTCCTTTTGTGAGTCGATGTCCAGTGAATCTTCGTAGGGTGAAGGAGTTTTCTCCTTGGCCCCTACACTACCTGATACATTAGGAGCAAAGAACTAATATGAAAGTTGCAAATTCCTCCCTCATAGACAGAAACTAAAACCTCGTTCCAAAAGAAAACTGGAGAGGAAGAGCCATATAATTCACCTACTCACACTCATCCTGAAAATCTCTCATTCTGGAGGAAGAAAATTCACTCATTTATCCCACTTTCCTCAGGCACCTAATATAATAACATTTGTCATTTACTACACTTTCATTAAAACTTTGCAGCCACTTTGAGAACTACAGAACATGGAAGTGCTTCAGGCATATTTAAAGTCATATCTTGGCCAGGCACAGTGGTTCATACCTGAAATTCCAGCATTTTGAGAGGCCAAGGCAAGAGGATTGCTCGGGCCAAGGAGTTTAAGACCAGCCTGGGTAACATGGTGAAACCCTGTCTCTAAAAAAATATATAAAAAATTAGCCAGGCTTAGTGGTGTGTGCCTGTAGTCCCAGCTATTCAGGAGACTGAGGTGGGAAGATCACTTGAGCCCAGGAGGTCGAGCCTGCAGTGAGCTGTGATCATGTCACTGCACTCCAGCATGGGCAACAGAGTAAGACCTACCTCAAAAAAAAAAAAAAAAAAAAAAAGGTAGTATCTCACTAGTACTACAAGTATAGATATAAACCTCAATGCAGAAAGCATACCTATAATGTGCTAAGTAGATACTGAAATACCAGGAAGGAAAAACCATCCCATTACCTCTCCCTTAGAGGAAAAATGCCATGCTATTCATACTGTAAGTTTTCCAAATGGCTTTTTCATTTATGTAGATTAAATCAAGGGAAAACCAAACTTAGAAGCCCACAATATGTAGACATTTCACACAGTAAAGTGAGACTTGCTAATATTCTCCCCAAACATCTTTAATTGCACTACATTTAAATCCCTGTTCCTTCAGTGGGGAGAAGAAAGGCAATGACATCTTATTCTGTCACTTGACATTAGTGGATAGATTTTATAGTTCTATACAGCATTATTTCACCTCCTTTAATGTGCTCTTCAACATAATGATTTATGTTAATGATTATACAGCTACTTGAAAAAAAAATCACAGTGAACTAAATTTTCAAAAGACCTATACTGTCAGGAGCAGTGTCTTACTTGAGTCTAAAAAGTTAGGAAAGTTTTTCATTAAGTAGCAAAGGAATGACATCTTGGCCTGAATCCAAAGCTCAAGATTAATTCTATATTGTCCGATGCTGGAAAATGTTTGCCAGACCGAATAAAGTGGGGAAAAAAGTGAAACCATGAAAATGAACTCAGCTTTGTTCAGACTTTTGTGTAGCCAGTTCTTTAATAAGTGTCAAGATTTGTAGGTTGCCCCTGAAGTCGGCTGAGTTGGGGGCAGAGTATGGCACCGATGCTGCATCAAGCTGCAAGCCAATCTCCCACTCCTGAGCATGAGTAGCCATTCCCATACCCTCTGAAACAATGGCAGGCAGGTATTCCAGCTCAGGTATTCTTAATATTTGTCCTTCACTGAAAATGACTGATATTCACATGGGAATATATTGTCTTTTTTGGAAGCCTTATCACATGTCATGAATGAGATGAACCTGGGTTAGACAAATTATTTCCCAACAGAGAACATACTTACTAGGCAGGTGAAAATTTAATATGGGGGATACTAGTAAATTTGTACTAGGTTATGTTTTAAGTAGGTTTGAGATGGAAAATCATTTAAACATTTTCGTAGGTCATTATTAGCAAAAGCAAAGTGTCCTGGCTTTATTACTTTCTAGAAATATGATCCTGGCAAGTTTCTTTAACTCCTCTGAGGCTCACTTCCCTCTTGTGAAAAGTAAGGATAATACAGTAGTCGTGTCTTTCTCCTACGGGTGTCATGAATGTTTAAGGAAATCCTGTTGAAACCTGTACCTAGGGCAAAATGAGCACTCAATGAATAGTGGCCACTATTCTCATTAATCAAAACACACTTCACAACTAATCATAGTGTTCTGTCACAAAGAATTGTTACTCTATTCAATTTCTAAATTCTCTTTCAAAGACAAATAAACAAATGAATAAAATCAGTCAAATAAGATGTTAGACATCAGAAGCCAGGTGCTTATCCAGGTTTGCTGGGACCTGAAGTTTATACAATTTTAAGTGAGACCTCTTTAAGAGCATGAACACAAAATTATGAATGCAAAATTACATGAGATACAGGGTATTACAAAAGGTCTCTGCAACTGAAAAGCCCTGAAGCTTAAGAGTTGATAATTCATGGTAAATTTGTCCCTGCACAACTTTCTGATGAGCAACTCAAATATTTTGAGCTTCAGCTAGTGAGTCCAGTGAGATGAGTTTCTAGCCTTCCACAAGGCAGAAGTCACTCTTTTGGGAAGAATGTTTAGTAGGTGGGTAATAATGAATTGCCAAAGGGTTTGTTCAGCGTGAGCTTAGATGGGCCAATCCATGCAGAGAAAGTGTTTGACTGATAGAGCACAGCCTCTAGAATCAGCTTGAGCTGTTCTTTCCAAAAACTGCTCTGTGGACTTGTGCTGGTCAATGACAGATACTACCAGTGAGAATATTCCTCTGAGATACATTTCTGTCTATGCTGGTGGGTCCAGGTAGGCTCAGAATCTTTCCTGTGAGTCCACGCAGAGAGGCACATGCCCAGGAAAGGTCCCTGTCTCTGGTCCTGAAAGCCAGGCAACCCATGATCTCTTCCTGGCCCTGCAGGGAGCCTCAGGCGTATGAGCTGTTATCGACTGGCTTTTCTCAGTCTGGTCAGAATATTCCATTCTAGGTTTACAGAATCAGTATATACCTATTCATTCCAATTTCAATTATGAATGTAATAACAATGGAAATACCAGAACAAAAGGAATACCCAGGTTCCATTTCCTGAGTTCATGTTGAACTAGATAACAACAGCAAAGACAAATTAACACAGGCATGTCAAAAAGTAATGAAGATCCATGTAATATGGTAAAAGGAAAGTTTTATGTTGTCATTTTCCAGCATTCATATTTTTGATATGTATGTGTGTATAAAAATTTGTAGGTCAACAAAAGTTGCCAAACTATTCTCTTTGGGAAAGGATTATTTCTTTTTCTTCATTTATACTCTACTTTTGCTGTTAAAATGTTCCCTTTTTGGAAATGCAACTGAAAACCACAATAGGAGACCCCTGTGTACTCATCAGAATGGCTACAATGAAAAAGATACATTAACTAAAAGTGAATCATTCCCATCAATAGTTTCTGATGAAATAGATTAAAAAGATATGTGCAAAGTAAGTTAATCTTTAATAATCTGTAGAGTTTCTAAAAGCATTCTTCAACATTAATTTTTAAGTTCATAATCCCATGTATCTTTGATATCCACATTGGATTGAATTGAATTCAGTGAAATATCAAGCAAAACATGTGAGTCCAAATATTTTGACTGGTCATACATAGAACAGTTAATATTTAGAAACAAAACTCAGTAGGTTTACAAATTTTGTGATTTTTTAAAAACGATTTTCCTTTAAAGTCAAGCAATTTGTTAAAAAAGGTTTACTGATGTTTACAATAGAGCCTCCTATTAAAATTTCAAAGACATTAAATTTTTTAAAGAAAAAGATACAGAATGGCAAGTGTTGAGCAGAGATGGAAACGCAGTTGGAATTCTCACACACTGCTGTAAGAGAATGAATCGGTGCTAACACTTGGGAAAACTGGAAGTCAATACTAAAGTTGAGCCTAAGAAAAATACCTTTTGGCCCAACAGTTACACTCTTAGATATGTACCCAACACATATACACAGACATATTTACCAAATGGCATGTAGTAGGATGTTCACGTCAGCACAATTTGTAATAGGTCATCATTGAAAATGACTCAAATGTTCATCGACAATTTAATGACTAAGTAATTTGTTGTATATTCATTCAATAGAATTCTATAACATTGAGAATAAATGAACTACACCTACATACCACTACACTGATGAAACTCACAAACACAGTGTTGGGTGAAAGAAACTAAATACAAAATAATACATGCTATATGATTCCATTAAAGTTTGAAAAAGGTAACACTAATCTGTGATGTTTGAAGTTAGGATAGACATCAGCCCTGGCTGGGTAGTGGTGCCAAGGAGGCGTGACAGGCTTCAAGTGAGCTAGTAATGCTACGTGTCTTGTTCTAGGATGTAACTGCAAGCAAGTGTGTGCTTACTTTATGAAAATTCCTTGAGTTGTCCACTTATGACTTGCCCGTTTTTCTGTATGTTACACCTTAATAAAAAGTTTACTTTAAAATATTCCCTATTGGGATCTAATTAAACTAAAGAGCTTCTGCACAGCAAAAGAAACTACCATCAGAGTGAACAGGCAACCTACAGAATGGGAGAACATTTTTGCAATCTACTCATCTGACAAAGGGCTAACATCCAGAACCTATAAAGAACTCAATCAAATTTACAAGAAAAAAACAAACAACCCCATCAAAAAGCGGGCAAAGGATATGAATAGACACTTCTCAAAAGAAGACATTCATACAGCCAACAGACACATGAAAACATGCTCATCATCACTCGCCATCAGAGAAATGCAAATCAAAACCACAACGAGATACCATCTCACACCAGTTAGAATGGTAATCATTAAAAAATCAGGAAACAACAGGTGCTGGAGAGGATGTGGAGAAATAGGAACACTTTCACACTGTTGGTGGGACTGCAAACTAGTTCAACCATTGTGGAAAACAGTGTGGGAATTCCTCAAGGATCTAGAACTAGAAATACCATTTGACCCAGTCATCCCATTACTGGGGGTATACCCAAAGGATTATAAGTCATGCTGCTATAAAGACACATGCACATGTACATTTCTTGTGGCACTATTCACAATAGCAAAGACTTGGAATCAACCCAAATGTCCATCAGTGACAGACTGGATTAAGAAAATGTGGCACATATATACCATGGAATTCTATGCAGCCATAAAAAAGGATGAGTTCGTGTCCTTTGTAGGGACATGGATGCAGCTGGAAACCATCATTCTCAGCAAACTTTTGCAAGAACAGAAAACCAAACACCGCATGTTCTCACTCATAGGTGGGAACTGAACAATGAGAACACTTGGACACAGAAAGGGGAGCATCACACACCGGGTCCTATTGTGGGGAGGGGTGGGGGAGAGGGATAGCATTAGGAGATATACCTAATGTAAATGATGAGTTAATGGGTTGCAGCACACCAACATGGCACATGTATGCATATGTAACAAACCTGCACATTGTGCACGTGTACCCTAGAACTTAAAGTATAAAAAAAAAGAAAGAAAGATGACTGTAAAAAAAAAATTCCCTATTTTTTTGAAATGATGGAGATCATCACTAGGTTGTCCCCCAGTTGAAACAAAAATGTCCAAGACTGAAATCACCAAGTCTGCGAACTGTTTATCTACAGGCTGCTGAGAAATTCAAGCATAAAGAACCAAGTCACATGCTCCTCTATTTTTAATTGGCGGGGGAGGGGCTGTGCCAACGGTGCAATAAAGTAAGTCATCAGAAATGGTGGCTTTCCAAATAGCAGCAAGATCTACAAATTTCGTAGAACTCTCCATTATGCAATGCTTTCTAGAAAGAACTGTAGCACAGTCACACTTTTTTTTTTTTTTTTTGAGACCGAGTCTCACTGTGTCACCACGCTGGAGTACAGTTGCACGAACTTGGCTCACTGCAACCTCCGACTTCCCAGTTCAAGTTATTCTCCCACCTCAGCCTCCCGAGTAGCTGATTACAGGCACATACTACCACACCCAGCTACTTTTTGTATTTTTAGTAGAGACATGGTTTCACCATGTTGGCCAGGACGGTCTCCATCTCCTGACCTTGTGATCTGCCCACCTTGGCCTCCCAAAGTGCTGGGATTATGGGCGTGAGCCACCGTGCCCGGCCGATAATCACACATTATAGGCAAGCACATCTTCTCCAAATATTTTCTTATTTCTTGCCATTCTCTCCTTTGCACACATCTTGCTTTGTCATTATGTACCTTTTTTCAAGGGTTTAATCAATAGATTTCAAAACGCTCATTCTAAAACAACTTTCCATGAACCTTTTTCTACTCTGAGATTTTCCTTGCTCACCTCCAGTTTTCATTTCCTGTCTCCTGACCTGTTTTTAACTTATTACAAAGTTAATTTGAAATGTCTAACCTGCTTCAACATTCAGTTCATATCAGGGTAGTTTTAATCAAAAACATTTTGAAAATTTAATTAAATATGAGACAGTTTATCTCAGCCCACTATTGTAGTTCCAAAACAACTTTCCTTTTCAATAAAGATGAGGTCACAATGACTGAAGCAGATGTTAGACCCCTATGAACAATTCTCACAAATGAATCTGGTGCTTTATCTTCTGAAATCTGGCCAAGAAAACAGGCCAGAAGTTTTGCACTTAAGACCAATACAACCATAAAGGAAATCTAAAATATGAAAATTAGAAAAAAAATGCTCTCTCGTGTTTAAATTATGAAAATTAAAAGGCCCATAATATTAAAAAAAATGAAAAATCAAATCCTATAGGATAAAGGGAATAAGAAACAAAAGGAAAATGTTTCTCCCTCCTTCTTGTTCCATAAATTATACAGCTATATGATCTGTTTTCTTTGTGTTTTGCTGCTGGTAATTATATACATTTTTTGAACTTCTAGTAGTTACCTTTATTAGTGTATTATATGTTTAAACATCTGTTTCATGTGTTACTAATTTTAGACAGGGTCTATTAACAATCAACTCTAAGAGAAATCAATGCACATCGCTTCCTCTTAACTCCCCTTCCTGCTCCATTGTCAATTTCGATTTGCTATATTATGTTTTATGTTACTCACTGGTTATCTCTGGGATTTTCATCATTGCATTTATAATATAATTTAAGCCTCTATTGCTTCATATATTCATTTTAGGCAGTATCTTTTTACTCCTGACTATGAAATATGAGGAAATCCACATCCCTGAATGTTTCCCACATCCTCTCCTGCCATGAAATTTTGTTAATGCTACATAAATTATTGAATTATTAATGACCCATTAGGAAGACATACAATATTTGCATTCTCTTCTGTAATCCTGCTTCACACAATTGGTTAGACCTTTGATTGAACTGGACATAATACTCATTTAATCTTCTATATTAATTTCTTGTTGAAGAGATCTCAGAATCAAGGTTTTTGTTTCAAGAGACCTCATAAATGTCATATTCAGTTACATGCTCAAAAATGTCTCTTTTTTGCCTTTCTACTGAATGGCAATTTGGCTGAGCGAAAGAGTCTTGGCTTTCGCTGCTGTTTTCCCACGACATCATAGCTGTTAGGCTACTCAAGACTAGGCTTAGAATCCTATGGAGGACTCCAGAGGGAGCCTTACTAATCAACTCCCTCGCTCCCCAGGTGACTTGCTTTTGATCACATCGGGACTTACAGGATTCTTTATCCTCCTCACCATCTTCAGTGCAAATAGAAGGTCTGCATATGGTTTGTGGGGGAGATTTGTGCATGTTTGTGAAGATTTCATGTTTTAAAACTTCTTTCCCTTTGGCTGAGATAAACTTCTGCATACTTGACTGCCACCCACTGCTCCCCTCCACACAGCACCTCTACCAGCTGGCCTGGCCTGCTGCACACACTGCATGTCTGAGTGACTCCTCCTTCAACCTTACCTCACCATGGCTCTCTAGGGGGGACAGAGATACCCACACCCAAAGCCTACTCTTTCAGGCCCACTTGCTGGGCCTTTCCCATCTGCCTCCCCAATTTATGGAGCTCTCCCTTTTATTCTAGTCCCCTGTGTTTAGGCTAAACATGATTGTGACAATTCCATATTGACGTTGGTAGCTTTGGATGTTAGTTTGACAAACTTTTATAGCTTGCTTCCTTGGTTTCATTAAACATGGTGTTTTTGCTTTGCATTTTTTTTTGTTGTTGCTGTTTCCCATTACTTTATGAGGGGAATATTATAACTCTGACATCTTTAAGCAAATTTCTCCATTATTCGATTTACAGAAGTTTTGGGTTCCATAAAGTAAGACCAGCCTTAGCCTATAGACAGATGAATTATTTACTTTCATTTGGTTTTAATTAGTTTATGGTCAAAGTGTGTTTTTTAAATGACCCCTTTTTTCCCCAGGTCTTCTGGACAGTGAAGGCTTATTCAAGGTCCACTTTTTTTCTTTTTCTTTCTTTTCTTTCTTTCTTTTTTTTTTTTTTTTCTGGAAGCATTTCCTTCAGTCTTTGCTTATTGGAAAGTGGGGAACCCAGGACAAGTGTCTTCAGTTCTCACTGCAGATGACAAGAAATTACCTGGGCCCTCCTGTGTATTTTACCTTTGGGCACGGTTGGAATTCCCAGGGAGTCCCCATTTCTTCTCTCTCTTCTAGCATGAGAAATGAAATCACAAAGCAGCCTCATTCTCTGCCTCCCTCTCACTCATAGAAATATGACAGACAGTGAATGCTTCTCTGAGAGTTTCCTTTACTTATGGCCTAAGTAAGCTCAGAGGTTGACTTCAGTGGATGGAGAATGCTGAACATCTAAATAGGGTCATCAGCTGATTGCAACAAAAGCTTCATCAATGTAAAATCTACAATTTCATTTCCAACCATGGTTCGTTGTTAAAATAAGTTGCTGACCGCTCAGTGTAAGGGTTTGTAACTGTTTTTAAGTGATGATATAGAAATAACTTATGTTATCAGCCCTCATGAATTTAATCTAGTGAAATCGATCCTTAATACTTTGAGTTTTCCTGCTAAACAACTGTTCATAAATTAGATTTCCCCAGCAGGAAAAAATAAGTTCAATATATGGATATCAAATATATATTTACACATGAAATACTGCTTCAAATGAAAATTGATGGTATTATTTTAAATTACATAATTCTGCTTGCAAAAATTTGCAATAATAATGAAATATATTATAAAATATCTGTATATATATAATAATACAACATTTATAAAAACTGAAAATTAAAAAATAAAACTAAGCACATTTCACTGTAATATTTAAAAATAATGGCTTCCACTGTGATGAACAATTTAAATAATAATTTAAATGAACTGATACTACCTTAGATGACAGACCAAAATTCAATATTGTGACACTTCTATGAAATAATTAGAATGAGTAAAAATTTTACTTATTATTATTTACTATTTGTTAATATTTCCTCTCAAAAATTATCACCTATGTTTTCACATGTATAATTCAACTAATTCTGGGCTGAATTTTTATGTCAATATTATAAGGTACTTTTAAAAATTCAAGATCAGGCATTGTGGTTGGTGCCTGTAATCCCAGACCTTCGGGAGGCCAAGGCGGGAAAAACATTTGAAGCCAGGAGTTCAATACCTGTCTGGGCAACAGAATGAGACCTTGTCGCTACTAAAAAAATAATAATAATAAAAAATTAGCCCAGCATGGTGGTGTGTACCTGTTGAACTAGCTACTTGGGAGGCTGAGGCAGAAGGATCACTTGAGCACAGGAGTTTAAGGCTGCAGTGAGCTATGGTCACGCCACTGCACTCCAGCCTGGGTGACAGAGAAAGATCCTATCTCAAAAAAAAAAAGCATAAAAAATAAAAATTCTAGATATTATAAGATGATAAACAGTGCCAGAATTCTTATAACAAATGGCCATGGAAAAGATTAAATATATAAAATATTAAAGACATATTCTAGAAAGAATATCAAATTTATCTAGCCTGCATTCCTGTACTCAAATCTGAAGAAAGGAGCTTTTCTTCAATCAGATTATATAATTAAACACAATATTCCCAACCAGGGTGAATCACTATATTATTACAGCCACCCCCAATTAAGCGCACCAAAAGAGAATTATACAACCACTTTTGTGGCAATGAAAAATATTACTCATGTTAACTACTTGTCTCAGAAGAGTGGATAATAGATTCCACATAATTTCATATCCTATTTGTAAATGCCAATTCTACTGGTATGAATTAGTAAAAATGTCGTTTAAGATTTAAGGTGACTTTTTAAGAGAAGGGGATATTATTATAATATTATTTTGGGAAATAATGAAAGCATCCATTTGAATCGCTAAAAATTGTAATTGGTACCCTCCCTCAACAAATGAAGGGGCAAATCAAGAAGGTAACTGGCCGGGCGCAGTGGCTCACGCCTGTAATCCCATCACTTTGGGAGGCCGAGGTGGGCAGATCACGAGGTCAGGAGATTGAGACCATACTGGCGAATGTGGTGAAACCCCGTCTCTACTAAAAATCCAAAAAAAATAGCCAGGCGTGGTGGCGGGCGCCTGTAGTCCCAGCTACTTGGGAGGCTGAGGCAGGAGAATGGCGTGAACCCGGGAGGTGGAGCTTGCAGTGAGCCGAGATGCTGCCACTGCACTCCAGCCTGTGCAACAGAGTGAGACTCCGTCTCAAAAAAAAAAAAAAAAAAAAAAAAAAAAAAAAAAAAAAAGGGACTGAAGAATAAAAAAGTATGCTCCATGCTCCATTTTTGGCAAATCTAGGAGGCCGATTCCAAATTATTTGTAATGGGTGCTAAAAGCAGTGGCATATGTACAGAAGGTATGCTGGGCAAAAAGGGAGGGAATATACTTAAATCATTATTAATAATCTACACAGCGGTTCTCTGGAGTAGGTATTATTTTGCCAGTTTTACATATATGGCAATCTAAGCAAATAAATTATATAAGTTTGCCAAGGTTTCAGCAGGAATGATTGAGAAAGTTTGAACTTCAACCCAGGACTCTTTCTAAGCCTACTATGCTCAGAGCCTTATCTATAATACATTCCCAATCCCCCAATATAACAATTTCAGATTGGGCTCTGCCTTCCTCTCCCTTATTTACATAATCCCAATGCAACCTATTTTTTTTTTTCCTGCAAACACTATCATCCCAAGAAACACTTTACACTTATTCCCTGGTGAATCATAATGCTATTTCATTCATGATAATTTTCTATTAACCATCAGCTTGCCATCCCAACAACATACCATATCTTTGCTTACTAGTTTGTTTTTCTACAACTGGCTTCAAACTTTTGCATAGTTTAAGATAATTACACTAATCTTTACTTAGCATTTACCCTTCCAATATACTTTAAAAAAAAAACTAGAGATTTTAAAATTCTCATACAAAAGGTATTTCAAAGGCAAAATTACATCTCAAATCTTAAGAGTATTTCTCTTAAGCTTTACTGTTTGTAAAGAAGATTTATTTTCTTTTTCCTTATAGATTTCTTGTTCAAAAAGTAGCTTAATCAATGCTTTTCATGAATTCAGAGAAAAAGTTATTCTTGGGCTCTTTGTCAAATTCCTAAGCCTTAAGCATGCCATATATTGTTGTATTTTAAAGAGCTAGAGAGATTAATAATGTTTTATGAGATGTGAATAGATTTAGAGTTCAATAAAGTACAGAATTAACAGGATTGAACTACATTGGCTCAATTAGTGACAAATTAGATTTGCTACCATCCCTCCCAGTCTCCCAATATCCACAAATCATGTGTTCATATCACAAAATGTAGACTGATCCAATGGGGAATTGGCAGTGGGTAATAAAAATCAGCAACATGAGGAATTGCAAACGTTCCCCAGTTCTCCAAGCATTCACCATCATTAGCCCTGGTTGACAGTTCTATCCATGTTTCTCCAGGTAGAAGCCCAGTACCACCTGGGCTATTGGGAAAGTTACTCAGCCTTTCTGAATTTGCTAGAAAAAGGGTTACAGGTGCAATTTCTAGAAGAAAAGGAAGCATCTTCTTAAACTGATGCTAAAATAGATCTGAAAGGCAAGGTCACACACATCCATAACCAGGCTGTGAGCACTCACCCACCTCTCTCACCATCACACATTACAGGAGGTGGGGGACTGCTTCCTTTTACACAGTCTACTCACCCACCCACCCATCTACTAATTCATCCATCCGTCCATCCATCCATCCGTCCGTCCGTCCATCCATCCATCCATCCATCCTTTCATCTGTATGTTCATCCATCCATTCATTCATTAATTCATTCATCCATCAATCCAGCCATCTTTCCATCCATTATTCATGTACCCACTGAATGCCTGACTGGGATGAGGCCTGGAATTTCTTGTACTCATTTTTAACCAGATTTAACTTTTATCTTTGAACAAATAAACAAACCAACAGACACATGAAAAAGTGCTCATCATCACTGGCCATCAGAGAAATGCAAATCAAAACCACAATTAGATACCATCTCACACCAGTTAGAATGGCAATCATTAAAAAGTCAGGAAACAACAGGTGCTGGAGAAGATGTGGAGAAATAGGAACACTTTTACACTGTTGGTGGGACTGTAAACTAGTTCAACCATTATGGAAAACAGTATGGCGATTCCTCAAGGATCTAGAACTAGAAGTACCATATGACCCAGCCATCCCATTACTGGGTATATACCAAAAGGATTATAAATCATGCTGCTATAAAGACACATGCACACGTATGTTTATTGCGGCACTATTCACAATAGCAAAGACTTGGAATCAACCCAAATGTCCATCAGTGACAGACTGGATTAAGAAAATGTGGCACATATACACCATGGAATACTATGCAGCCATAAAAAAGGATGAGTTCGTGTCCTTTGTAGGGACATGGATGCAGCTGGAAACCATGATTCTCAGCAAACTTTTGCAAGAACAGAAAACCAAATACTGCATGTTCTCACTCATAGGTGGGAACTGAACAATGAGATCACTTGGACTCAGGAAGGGGAACATCATACACCGGGGCCTATCATGGGGAGGGGGGAGGGGGGAGGGGTTGCATTGGGAGTTATACCTGATGTAAATGATAAGTTGATGGGTGCTGATGAGTTGATGGGTACAGCATGCCAACATGGCACAAGTATACATATGTAACAAACCTGCACGTTATGCACATGTACCCTAGAACTTAAAGTATAATAATAATAATAATTTTTAAAAAAACCTTGAAGGAGTTTGATTACTATTTTTTTTCCTGCTTTGTGTGTGCTTAGAGGGGGGTGCAAGGATGGGTAAAGGAGATTTTCAGAGTTAGATTTATTCTCCCTCCCCACTATGGTGGATCAGGGGAGATCTCCATACACTTGGAATTTAGCACTTGCCATCTACTGAAGGCTGCAAAAACAACAACAAAAAGCCAGAAACAGCCTCCAAAGAAAGTCAACACAACTTGTCTGCAAAGGTCAGTGAAATCTCACTAAAGTACAAAAAGATAAATGCTCTTTGGTTAGGAATCTGCTGTATATGATTTATTGAATGGGGCTCAGTACTATTTCAATACTTAGTATTATAAAATCAGCATTTTCCTGACAGGGTCAAAGCATTAAAACTCATCCTCTCTGACTTCCCAATGATGGTGAATAATAAAAAATATGGGTTGGTTTTGATAAAGACTGCAAATGGGGATGCGAGTGAGGTCTAATGTAATATCAAAAGATTTTTAAAAGTGGGGGAGAGTCTGCTGGCTGAGAGAAAGAAGAGGAGAGAAGACATGGAATTTGAGCAGTACTGGAGGGAGTAGGATTTGGAAAACAGAGAAAGTTGAATGATAATTAGGGGAAAGTTTTGCAGTGAAATGTGATGACCCCCACATCTCACACACATACTTTCACACTGAATGACCTCAAGACCTTCAGCAAAGACCTACATTGATTTTGCAAGGCTTCCTGGTGTTGTGTTTGTGTGCTTTATTTTTATTTTTTGAATAGTGCAGCCTGCTGAGGTGAGCCTTAGGCAAAAGCAGGCAGTCTAGATAGACACCAGTGATGTGTACTAAGGGACTTGAGAGTGAAAAACAAAAGAGGCACTAACAGAAGCCAATTCAAAGCCCGCTTGGGGCAACTGCTCTTCCAAACAACTTTAGTCACAAAGTACTTTTACCAATTCCAAATTAAATTAAGGGAATGCATACATTAATAAAACACCAAATAACAGCTTCATAATTTCTCTGGCAACATACGATGCTGCTTATAAAGGAAAATGACTTTGGGACATAAATACGGAAGGGGAAACCTACTTTCAGGTTTTGTTCATGAACTTAGTAATATGAGGCTGCCGTTGAGGTCATGCTGCTGTAGTGATTTTCTCCAAAGCAATGGCAAACATGAGACCAATAAATAAGCGTCATCAGCACTCACAACCTCAAGCTCATGATAAATCATGTGCAGGTAAAAAACGCTGATGTGAGAAAAGAGGTCAGCGACAGTTTCACATATTAAAAATTACATTAACTATCAAATTACGAATATAGACAAATGGAATATGCTCCTAGTAATCTCCTGATCAATCCTGACCTGTTCTCAGGAAGAGGTGAGTGGTTTTTCATCAGCCGCCTTCTCTTCATTTCTCTTCCCCTCTAGACATCCCTCTTAGCAATTTCAACTCTCACATCCCTAGAGGTGACTCCTAAGTACATTTATAGGCCTGACCTCTTTCTTGAGCTCCAGACCCAGATTTCTAACTGACCTGCTGGGCCCAGCCAGATGGATGGCCTGCTGATGCCTCCCAATCAGCAGGGCCAAAATAGAATTCATTCACCCAGGCTCTGCTGCATTTCCCCTCTTTGTGAATTAGAAAATCAAAGTACAGAGGCTAATCCACCAGTCCAAGGTCACTCAGTAACCAGTAACGGACAGGGTCAGAATTTGAATTCTGAGGTCCTACTTCCAAATCCCATCCCTACCTCATTCATCTTTCTCCTTTTCACTGCTACCATCCTGCCGTCAATTGACTGTCTCTCCAGTGGAGTGACACAGTGACCTCACCTGGTCTCTTCTCCCCAAGTCACTTGTCTTTCTTTTCCTTCCTTTCCCATTTATGGGTCCTCACTCATGGGTTTTGAACTCTGATCACATCATTCCACTTCTAAGTAGTAAGGCATCATCGCAGTTATATTTACGGCCTTGGAAACCAGGCTTCCTCATTTGAACCCCAGCTCTATCTCTTACTGGCTATGTGATGTTGGGCAAGTTCATCTCTCTGTATACTTGGTTTCCCAATCTGTGAAATGGGAATGGTTATATGACACACCACCTTATCATGAGGAATAAATGAATTGATATGTATAAAATGGACACATGGCTAGTGAGACATCAAGATCTGCTAAATGAATTATGAATTAATTTTCTCAGTTTGGTCTTTGCAGCTCTCTATAAAGTGACCCTTAACTCCTTTAACCACATTATATCATACACATGGCATTCCTATCAGGTTGATCTGACACTGCTCAACAAACATTTGCTTTCTACTTTCCTGCCTCTGTTATTTTTCCAAATATTTCCTTAGCTTTGGATGGCCTTCCCAGTGTGAGCTTGTCATTCATAACCAAGCTTCAATGTCCTCTTCTCAGCTAGAAAAGACCGCACCCACCTGTGACCCTATCAAGGGTGCCAGTTCCAGGTCATGCTGTATTTGAATTTCCTGCTCTTTCACTGATAGTTGTTACCCTGGGAAAGTCACTTAATCTCTTGATGCCTCAATTTCTTAATGGGGATTAAAATAGCACTTTTTTTATAGGGTCTTGATTGCCAAACTATGTACACTATGTGTACAGAGCACTGAATATCACCTGGCTCAGAGAAACATTCAATAAGTATGAGCAATTGCGAGGGTGGCGCCAAGATGGCTAAATAGGAACAGCTCCAGCCTCCAGCTCCCAGTGTCAGCAACACAGAAGATGGGTGATTTCTGCATTTCCAACTGAGATACCAGGTTCATCTCACTGGAGTGTGTCAGACAGTGGGGTGCAGGACAGTGGGTACAGCCCAACGAGTGAGAGCCGAAGCAGGGCGAGGCATTACCTCACCTGGGAAGCACAAGGGGGAAGGGAATTCCCTTTCCTAACCAAGGGAAACCATGACACACAACACCTGGGAAATCCGGTCATGCCCACCCTAATACTGCGCTTTACCAAGGGTCTTAGCAAATGGCACAACAGGAGATTATATCCTGCACCTGGCTTGGAGGGTCCCACGCCCACGGAGCCTCCCTCATTGCTGGCACAGCAGTCTGAGATCTAACTGTAAGGTGGCAGCGAGGCTTGGGGAGGGGCACCCGCCATTGCTGAGGCTTGAGTAGGTAAACAAAGCAGCTGGGAAGCTCAAACTGGGTGGAGCCCACCACAGCTCAAGGAGGCCTGCTTGCCTCTGTAGACTGCACCACTGGGGACAGGGCATAGCCAAACAAAAGGCAGCAGAAACCTCTGCAGATGTAAATGTCCCTGTTGGACAGCTTTAAAGAGAGTAGTGGTTTTCCCAGCACGGAGTTTGAGAACTGAGAACGGACATATCACCTGCTCAAGTGGGTCCCTGATTCCCAAGTAGCCTAACTGAGAGACATCCCCCACTAGGGGCAGACTGACACCTCATACTTCACACGGCCAGGTACACCTCTGAGACGAAGCTTCCAGAGGAATGATCAGGCAGCAACATTTGCTGTTCAGCAATATTTACTCTTCTGCAGCCTCCGCTGCTGATACCCAGGCAAACAGTCTGGAGTGGACCTCAAGCAAACTCCAACAAACCTGCAGCTGAGGGTCCTGACTGTTAGAAGGAAAACTAACAAACAGAAAGGACATCCACACCAAAACCCATCTGTACGTCACCATCATCAAAGACCAAAGGTAGATAAAACCACAAAGATGGGGAAAAAGCAGTGCAGAAAAGCTGAAAATTCTAAACATCAGAGCGACTCTCCCCATCCAAAGGAATGCAGCTCCTCACCAGCAATGGAACAAAGCTGGATGGAGAATGACTTTGATGAGTTGAGAGAAGAAGGCTTCAGACAATCAAACTTCTCTGAGCTAAAGGAGGAAGTACGAACCCAGCGCAAAGAAACTAAAAACCCTGAAAAAAGATTTGACGAATGGCTAACTGGAATAATCAATGTAGAGAAGTCCCTAAATGACCTGATAGAGATGAAAACCATGACACGAGAACTACGTGACAAATGCACAAGCTTCAGTAACTGACTGGATCAACTGGAAGAAAGAGTATCAGTGATTGAAGATCAAATGAATGAAATGAAGGGAGAAGAGAAGTTTAGAGAAAAAAGAGTAAAAAGAAATGAGCAAAGCCTCCAAGAAATATGGGATTATGTGAAAAGACCAAATCTACATCTGATTGGTGTACCTGAAAGTGGCGGGGAGAATGGAACCAAGTTGGAAAACATTCTGCAGGATATTATCCAGGAGAACTTCCCCAACCTAGCAAGACAGGCCAACATTCAAATTCAGCAAATACAGAGAATGCCACAAAGATACTCCTCGAGAAGAGCAACTCCAAGACACATAATTGTCAGATTCACCAAAGTTGAAATGAAGGAAAAAACATTAAGGGCAGCCAGAGAGAAAGGTCGGGTTACACACAAAGGGAAGCCCATCAGACTAACAGCAGATCTCTTGGCAGAAACTCTCCAAGCCAGAAGAGAGTAGGGGCCAATATTCAACATTCTTAAAGAAAAGAATTTTCAACACAGAATTTCATATGCAGCCAAACTAAGTTTCATAAGTGAAGGAGAAATAAAATCCTTTACAGACAAGCAAATGCTGAGAGATTATGTCACCACCAGGCCTGCCCTACAAGAGCTCCTAAAGGAAGCACTAAACACGGAAAGGAACAACCAGTACCAGCCACTGCAAAAACATGCCAAATTGTAAAGACCATCGATGCTAGGAAGAAACTGCATCAACTAACGAGCAAAATAAACAGTTAACAACATAAAGACAGGATCAAGTTCACACATAACAATATTAACCTTAAATGTAAATGGGCTAAATGCTCCAATTAAAAGACAGAGACTGGCAAATTGGATAAAGAGTCAAGACCCATCAGTTTGCTGTATTCTAGAGACCCATCTCATGTGCAGAGATACACATAGGCTCAAAATAAAGGAACAGAGGAAGATCTACCAAGCACATGGAAAACAAAAAAAGGCAAGGGTTGCAATCCTAGTCTCTGATAAAACAGACTTTAAACCATGAAAGATCAAAAGAGACAAAGAAGGCCATTACATAATGGTAAAGGGATCAATTCAACAAGAAGAGCTAACTATCCTAAATATATATGCACCCAATACAGGAGCACCCAGATTCATAAAGCAAGTCCTTAGAGACTTACAAAGAGACTTAGACTCCCACACAATAATAATGAGAGACTTTAACACCCCACTGTCAACATTAGACAGATCAACGAGACAGAAAGTTAACAAGGATATCCAGGAATTGAACTCAACTCTGCAGCAAGCAGACCTAATAGACATCTACAGAACTCTTCACCCCAAATCAACAGAATATACATTCTTCTCAGCACCATATCGCACTTATTCCAACATTGACCACATAGTTGGAAGTAAAGCACTCCTCAGCAAATGTAAAAGAACAGAAATTATAACAAACTGTCTCTCAGACCACAGGGCAATCAAAGTAGAACTCAGGATTAAGAAACTCAGTCAAAACTGCTCAACTACATGGAAACTGAACAACCTGCTCCTGAATGACTACTGGGTACATAATAAAATGAAGGCAGAAATAAAGATGTTCTTTGAAACCAATGAGAACAAAGGTACAACATACCAGAATCTCTGGGACATATTTAAAGCAGTGTGTAGAGGGAAATTTATAGCACTAAATGCCCACAAGAGAAAGCAGGAAAGATCTAAAATGGACACCCTAATATCACAATCAAAAGAACTAGGGAAGCATGAGCAAACACATTCAAAAGCTAGCAGAAGGCAAGAAATAACTAAGATCACAGCAGAACTGAAGGAGATAGAGACACAAAAAACCCTCCAAAAAATCAATGAATCCAGGAGCTGGTTTTTTGAAAAGATCAACAAAATTGATAGACCGCTAGCAAGACTAATAAAGAAGAAAAGAGAGAAGAAATCAAATAGACAAAACAAAAAATGATAAAGGGATATCACCACCAACCCCACAGAAATACAAAGTACCATCAGAGAATACTATAAACACCTCTACACAAATAAAATAGAAAACCTAGAGGAAATGGATAATTACCTAGACAATTACACTCTCCCAAGACTAAACAAGGAAGAAGTTAAATCCCTGAATAGACCAATAGCAGGCTCTGAAATTGAGGCAATAATTAATAGCCTACCAACCAAAAAAAGTCCAGGACCAGACGGATTCACAGCCGTATTCTATCAGAGGTACAAGGAGGAGTTGGTACCATTCCTTCTGAAACTATTCCAATCAATAGAAAAAGAGGTAATCCTCCCTAGCTCATTTTATGAGGCCAACATCATCCTGATACCAAAGCCTGGCAGAGACACACACACACACACAAAGAGAATTTTAGACCAATAACCCTGATGAACATCCATGCAAAAATCCTCAATAAAACACTGGCAAACGAAATCCAGCAGCACATCTAAAAGCTTATCCACCATGATCAAGTGGGCTTCATCCCTGGGATGCAAGGCTGGTTCAACATTCGCAAATCAATAAATGTAATCCAGCATATAAACCGAACCAAAGACAAAAACCACATGATTATCTTAATAGATGCAGAAAAGGCCTTTGACAAAATTTAACAGCCCTTCATGCTAAAAACTCTTAATGAATTCAGTATTGATGGAACGTATCTCAAAATAATAAGAGCTATTTATGACAAACCCACAACCAATATCATACTGAATGGGCAAAAACTGGAAGCATTCCCTTTGAAAACTGGCACAAGACAGGGATGCCCTCTCTCACCACTCCTATTCAACATAGTGTTGGAAGTTCTGGCTAGGGCAATCAGGCAAGAGAAAGAAATCAAGGGTATTCAGTTAGGAAAAGAAGAAGGCAAATTGTTCCTGTTTGCAGATGACATGATTGTATATATTGAAAACCCCATCATCTCAGCCCAAAATCTCCTTAAGTTGATAAGCAACTTCAGCAAAGTCTCAGGATACAAAATCAATGTGTAAAAATCACAAACATTCTTACACACCAGTAACAGACAAACAGAGAGCTAAATCATGAATGAACTCCCATTCACAATAGCTTCAAAGAGAATAAAATACCTAGGAATCCAACTTACAAGGGGTGTAAAGGACCTCTTCAAGGAGAACTACAAACCACTGCTCAGTGAACTAAAAGAGGACACAAACAAATGGAAGAATATACCATGCTCATGGATAGGAAGAATCAATATTGTGAAAATGGCCATATTGCCCAAGGTAATTTATAGATTCAATGCCATCCCCATTAAGGAACCAATGAGTTTCTTCACAGAATTAGAAAAAACTGCTTTAAAGTTCATATGGAACCAAAAAAGACCCCGCATTGCCACGACAATCCTAAGGCAAAAGAACAAAGCTGGAGGCATCACGCTACCTGACTTCAAACTATATTACAAGGCTACAGTAGCCAAAATAGTAGGGTACTGGTACCAAAACAGAGATATAGACCAATGGAACAGAACAGAGCCCTCAGAAACAATACCACACATCTACAGCCATCTGATCTTTGACTAACCTGACAAAAACAAGAAATGGGAAAAGGATTCCCTATTTAATAAATGGTGCTGGGAAAATTGGATAGCCATAAGTAGAAAGCTGAAACTGGATCCTTTCCTTACTCCTTATACGAAAATTAATTCAAGATGGATTAGAGACTTAAATATTAGACCTAAAACCATAAAAACCCTAGAAGAAAACCTAGGTAATACCATTCAGGACACAGGCATGGGCAAGGACTTCATGTCTAAAACACCAAAAGCAACGGCAACAAAAGCCAAAATTGACAAATGGGATCTAATTAAACTAAAGAACTTCTGCACAGCAAAAGAAACTACCATCAGAGCGAACAGGCAACCTACAGAATGGGAGAACATTTTTGCAATCTACTCATCTGACAAAGGGCTAATATCCAGAACCTATAAAGAACTCAATCAAATTTACAAGAAAAAACCCCATCAAAAAGTGGGCAAAGGATATGAACAGACACTTCTCAAAAGAAGACACTCATACAGCCAACAGACACATGAAAAAATGCTCATCATCACTGGCATCAGAGAATGCAATCTCGTTATGGTTTACGAGATACCATCTCATCCCAGTTAGAATGGCAATCATTAAAAAGTCAGGAAATAACAGGTGCTGGAGAGGATGTGGAGAAATAGGAACACTTTTACACTGTTGGTGGGACTGTAAACTAGTTCAACCATTGTGGAAAACAGTGTGGCGATTCCTCAAGGATCTAGAGCTAGAAATGCAATTTGACCCAGCCATCCCATTACTGGGGATATATCCAAAGGATTATAAGTCATGCTGCTACAAAGACACATGCACATGTATGTTTATTGCAGCAGTATTTACAATAGCAAAGACTTGGAATCAACCCAAATGCCCATCAGTGACAGACTGGATTAAGAAAATGTGGCACATATACACCATGGAATTCTATGCAGCCATAAAAAAGGATGAGTTGATGTCCTTTATAGGGACATGGATGCAGCTGGAAATCATCATTCTCAGCAAACTCTCGCAAGAAGAGAAAACCAAATACCGCATGTTCTCACTCATAGGTGGGAATTGAACAATGAGATCACTTGGACACAGGAAGGGGAACATCACACACCGGGTCCTATTGTGGGGAGGGGGATGGGGGGAGGGAGAGCATTAGGAGATATACCTAATGTAAATGATGAGTTAATGGGTGCAGCACACCAACTTGGCACATGTATACATATGTAACAAACCTGCACATTGTGCACATGTACCCTAGAACATAAAGTATCATAAAAATATAAATAAATAAAATTGCAGCAAAAAAGCACTAGCAATTGCTTATAGAAATATACCTATTTGCTTTCAGTTACGCCTTCCTCTTTTAGATTATGGAACCCTAGAGACAACCGTTATTTTATTCCTTTTACAGTGTCTTGTATTGTAGCTAGCTCCAAGGTAGAATCACCAAAAACTAAATGTTTGTTGAATGAATAAACATCAGTCAACCCGTCTGCCTTAGTAGTTAGAGCATAGCAAACGTATGACTGAGGTTCACAAATCTCATTTCTTCTATTGAATATCAATTCTAAAAGATATAGGAGATTTGCCAAAATCCAGAGGCTGAAATCAGTATTTTTCAATAAATTACTTTCTTTCCATTCAGCTTTTTTCCCCTACAGAATTAAGCAGAAAGCAATTCTATATGAGCTTCTAGTTCTGATTAACTATGGTGATCCTGAGGTTTTGGAGTTTTAATTTCAAGAGCCATTAAAATATCTGAAAAGGGACAATTTTTAAAGTTCCTTGAATCATACATTGTTCATACACTTTGTTGGGAGACATAAAATAATATAGAAGTTTGTGGAAGAGTCATAACAATAGTCAAGCAGCAAAAATCAAATGTAATAGAATATTAAGAGCTCAAGGTTTAGAGTCAGAGTTCAAATCTTGGATCTGTCACTTACCAGCTGTGTGACCTCATGCCACTGAACTGCTCTGTGCCTCAGTTTCCTTAACTGTAAGTGGGGACACTAATGCCTGTCTCATAAAACAGCAGAGTGCCTGAAAAATAACAAACACTCAGTAAATGGTGTATGTTAATAACAATAACAATGGCAACAATAACAATAATTTGGGAAAACAAATTTGATCTTTCCTTTAGTGTCAGTAATCAAGATGTAAAAGTCCTCATGAATTACAAAGCAATCACAATTTGAGTTCTAATAGAATCAGTAACTTACCCATGAAGAAAATAAACAAATGGTTCAAGATAGGGCGATATTTCATTAAGCTTTCTTCCTATGCATCATTGCTTTCTGATAAATTTTTTCGATACATTTCCTAAAATGACACTATTCTGAAGTATTATCGCATGCCTTGAAGGTAAAGGGGAATGCTTTGGGATAAAAGTTTTTATGAATAATGGTCCTAGCTCCAGAATTGAAGGCTAAAATAACTTGAAACATCATGGCCTCAAACTCAGTCATTTTAGAGATTTTTAAAACTGACTTGAAAACAAAAAGAAAACAAAAACTCACTAAAGTAAACTAAGCTGAGAACTGGAGGCCTGAAGTTTATAATAAAGTGAAGTTTGTAATTTTCCTGAAATTAAGAGTGAGTCAAGTAAAGAGACTCCCAGTCCTCACTCCAGGATGCTGTCAGCAGAATGTGCTGAATAGTTCAATTGACATGACTGGGATGCCATTTACCTTGAGTGCAGTCAAGGGGAGGCAAAGAACCGAAAAGTCACCTCATTGAAACAGATCAGTTAGGTAGACCATTAGTTACATAGATGAACATTTGTAAAACGTGGAGCAACTAACAAAGGTAAGGAAAGTTTGGAGCCCATTGAAAATCAATGTTGGTGTCAAAATCAAAACCCTAACAAATGAAATAACCTAAAGTGAAGGTCCACAGACTACATAAAAATATTTTTTTTTAACTTTAAAATGTGAGCATTCTGAGGAGAGAAATTGTGCAGACCTTGCCTTACTAAGGTAGGGGACAGTGGCTGACCTCACACAGAGACAACTTGTCACATGTACTTCTCAACTAAGATCTCAAGGTTTTCAGAGATCCTTCAGAACTGCGATGGTTCTCTTTGATAACCCTAGTTGGCCTACTAAAGTACAAGCTGCCTACTTTGACCTCTTTCCCAACTAACTAATCAGTTTTCCCCAAAATGTGAACCAACATTCATTGTTCCTAAGCTGGTTTTTCTCTCTCTCTTCTCTCACATAAAGCCACTTTTTGTCTTCTTTATTCTTTGACAATACTCCATAGATCATTTTACGCATAACTAAATGTGCATGCAAATGATTAAACATGCTTGATAAATGCTGAGTATTGAAATGTTGTATCCACTTCCACTGGAAAAACTGACATTTATGCAGTGGTTATTAACTTTTATGATACCATCAACACTGTATTGGTGTGACATGGTTGTAATGAGCCTAAGCAATACTTGGCAATCTGAGAACCCAGTCCTTGAGTGCCAGTAATGGGAAGCCTGTTGCAGATAGCACAGAAGTACTATGAAACTGCAGTCTATCAAGAAGAACACTTCTCAGGAGAGGTTCGAATCAACTTTTAGAATGTGTAGAGGGAAAATCCCATTTACCATTGAGTGGCTTGATTGCTGCCCAAATTTGTTTATTAAGAAATACCATTGGCCGGGCGTGGTGGCTCACGCCTGTAATCCCAGCACTTCGGGAGGCCGAGGTGGGCAGATCATGAGGTCAGGAGTTTGAGACCAGCCTGGCCAATAATGGTGAAACCCTGTCTCTACTAAAAATGTAAAAATTAGCCGGGCATGGTGGTGGCATGTGCCTGTAGTCCCAGCTACTTGGGAAGCTGAGGCAGGAGAATATCTTGAACTCAGGAGGCAGAGGTTGCAGTGAGCCGAGATTGCGCCACCACTACACTCCAGCCTGGGCAATAGAGGGAGATTCTATCTCAGAAAAAAAAAATCATTAAACTTTGCAATGATGCTGCGGTATATAAGCAAGAATTTGGTCAGGCTATGCCTGATCTCTTACTTCATACTTTCCCAGGAATGTTGAAAGAATGAAATATGCCTGAAATTAATGACCTTGCAAATTGTGTACCTGAACATGGTCAGTGGTTTGACATAGGTTAGTCAGGACTAATGAGAATGTCATCAGTGGGGTTAAAGATGTAAAAAGCAAAGAATACACAATGATGTAAAACATCAAGGCATAAAGGCAAGAACAAAGAAACAAACAAAAACAAATTTCATGTAGTCAAACTATGGTCCATATACAGAAGCCTGGTATCTATAAATGATCATATGCATCCTGTCCTAATATGAGAAAAATGCCTTGGAACATTCAAAAAACATGATTTGGGGTTCAATACATTAAATTTGTCTATATTTTAACCATGTTGAATTTTAAAAATCCTTAGAAGTGAGCCTCTCTAAAATAAGACTAAACTAAAATACTCTGCTCCCAGATGGATGTTCGGTCTGGATTGTAGCCCTTAATTGTTTACTGACAATCTCCCCACCCCCAAGCTCCTTCCCTCCTGCTCCCCTTCTCTTGAAATGCTTTAACCCAAACTCAAAAACTTTTTGACATTTAAGGACCTTTCTACATGCTCTGTTCTCAGGCAAAATTTCCTATCCTCTATGCACTAACTTGTGAATTCCCACTTACCCTTTAAGATCAACATAGAACACAGGCAAGGTGGGCCCTGGAGTGAAGTGGACTGAGATAGAAATCCTGGCTCTACCCATGTAGACATTTGTCCTGGTGCAAGTTGCTTTACCTCTGGAAACCTCTGTTTCCTTATTTATAAAAAGGCAATAATGATGCTACTTGATGGTTGTTGTAAAACTTATATACTGCACCAACTCTTTGGCCAAAGCTCCTCCAGGTAGTACATATTCCACAGCTGTGTCTTTCCTTCTAATGGCTTAATTTGAGCAACATTAGGCAACCATCCCTAAATTTCTAAAATATTTTATATCCACTTAAGCATCTATCAACTTGTACTTTTAAAATCTTGTCTGTATCCCCAAATAGTGTGTAAATTCTTTCAGACAAGAGACTCTTTCATCCATATTTGTATTTGCATTACACCGAACACACTGACTGGCACATAGGTGCTCAATCAATGTCTACAATGGCTGCTCCATCAGTGTTTACTGAATGAATAATGGATGGTTGAATGATTATTTCCAGTTTATAAATCATAGGGGGAAAAAGCAGATGATGTTATAAGTCTCCTTTCAAGCTGCTTTTCATCTGGCTTTTCCACAGGACTATATACTGTCTAGGACACAGATCTACAACTAGGCACACTTCTGCACATGGGCACTGCTATGGCCTGAGTATGTCCCTCCAAAACTCCTTCTGAAACCTAATCCCCCTTGGTGATATTAAGATGTGGGGCCTTTGGAAAGTGATTAAGTCATGAGGGTCCACCCTCATAAATGGGATGAGCACCCTAATAAAAGAGGTTGAAGGAAGCTCCCCTTCACACTCCACCATGTGAAGACACAGTGCTCCCCGCTTTCCACCATGCGAGGGTGCAACAAGAAGGCATTATGTTTGAAGCAGAGTGATCCCTCACCAGACACCCAGTCTGTTGGCACTTTAATCTTGGATTTCCCAGTCTTCAGAACTGTAAGCAACACATTTCTATTGTTTACAAGGTAAGGTAATTTGTTATAACAGCTGAAATGGACTGAGACAAGAATACATGCCCTTTTTTCTTTGTTACTAAGTCAAATCAAACTAAATGCCGAATGAAATAATATTATTTTATAAAGCTAGAATGTAACATCAAAAACTAACAGTAAAACACTCTAACCATATAAAACACTATTTTCACCAATTGCATTTTTTTGAATGGTCAATCTTCCTCAAGGTTCATTCTGCAAAGCCACATTGACCTCACAACCCATCCTAAGTGGAGGGTTCCAAAGCATCCTGTTGCAAAGCACCTCGACAGTCATTAAGCTCAAAGGCATATTTGGTTATTAGAATACCTAATTAGGAAAATAACAGCCCCTGACCATTTCCTTATCTTACTTTATCTAGATAGTTCATAAAAGTATACTTCATTACCTCAGTCCTATATTCCAAATAAATTTCATAAACCAGACACTTAAAATATTACACAGTATAGTCCTGGAACATGTGTGCATTCTTTATAAATCCTAATCATAGTTTTCCTAATCAGGTATATGTGATTTCTCTCTGGATCCTCAATTAACAGTTCTATATAGCCCAATATTCCTGAACAATGACAGTAATGATTTTTTTTACTTAATTTTTGCAATTAAAAAATATTGAGCTAATAAATAAACAGAAAAGTCTCTTAATGAATACTTGCCTACGAAAAGATCATCTTTAATTTTAGCATTAATCATGAGGCCAGGAGTGTATACTGCATGGATTTAATGATAATTTGGGGTTGTGTTTGAATTACTATAATTGCTTCCTTGTGGGTCAAAGTGTCTACAGATTTTCATTCCTTTATTCTATACATCCTGACCTCTCAAAACTCAACTTTTTTTACATTGCCCACTTGCTTCCTCCTAACACACACAGAAATATACCATTTTCTAGCGTTCAGTCCCACTCAAGCCCTGCCAGCATACTCCCCTAATATTATCCAATTCAAACCTGCTACTCTGCCACACCACTTTTCTTGGTTCACTCCATTGCTCTTCTTCATTAAAAGCTTTGAGCCGCCACACACACTGCTTGCCTTTACAAATCCCCTTTTCCCGTCCTTGCAGCTAAACAGAAAAGCTTCGCTTTGAAATTGGACATTTTTCCTGAACCAGCGGTGTGACCTTTCAGGCTCAGCATGGGATTAGTTTGTTTGGCTAAATCCAAAACATAGTAAGTTTTTAAAAGTCCATAATAGATGTTATGGAGAAAGATCCTTTGGCCTTTCTCCCAAGATAAGCCTGCCAGTGTGAGATGTTATGTTTCCCTGCACAGTGTCTGTGAGCTTAATGATGTGGCTCCATACATGAATCAGCAGTGTACCAGGTACTACTCTAGGCCTCTATTTAAGAAAAGATGTATCTCTCCCACTCTACTCAGAAAATGCATCTTCTTCTTGGAAGGGGTTGTCTAGAACAGTAAAGGCAACATTCAGCTCTCTGAATCCCATACCTCATTATAACTTGAGGAGTGACCCAAAGAGAAATAAGCCTCCCAGCCCAGGGCTACCAAGGTGCGGTTTGGCAAGGCCATTGCTAATGCTGACACTTAGGTCTCCACAAGTAGCTATGCCAACTGCCAGATACAAAGAACTTACAGAGCTCCAACAATTGTCCAGTTGAAATTGGACAGAGATACATATTCTGCATCCTACTGGCTACCTCAGAGGGAGCTAAAACAAGATCTAAAGAAAGCAAGTCCTTATGGTATCAATCTTTGAACTTAGAGAAAACCATTTCAGATGGCCCTCATTTGGTCTCTGCCATGTTTTCTGCCTTTTTGACCCCCCCCCCAAATATCTTGGAAATTAGAAAATTTATTTTCTAACAGTGAATCACGCACAGGGAAATAAAGGTTTTGCATTTAGAACTTCAACCAAGCAAAGACTCAGTCACCAAGGATGGGCATTAAAGCAACCCCCTTGGTTCCTTTGAAAAGGTGCAGTCAATGCTTTTGTGCAAATTAGAGTCATAAGTAAGGTGATTGAGGCAAAATAAATGATATTGTCAAAGCTGGCTGCAAAGGAAGCTAATTACTCTAAGAGGATAGCAGTTCCTCCTTTCAAGAGGACCATACCTTTGCTTGGGGAAAGGCATAAATGAAATTTGTGATTATGCAAAACCAGGCTTCAGGACTAATGCAATAGAGAGGCTGAGAAAAAGAGAAGACAAAATGTGCCCTGCAGGAGCAGATAACCAGTATACTCAGTCTCCTGGTGGAAACAGAGGTTTAAGTGCCCCAGAATTTGTAAAAGAGAGTTGATAGTGAAAGCATCTCAGTGGGGAGAGAAATGGCCCTGGAAAATGAGATTAGGCGAGACTCAGAGTCCAAAGGGAAGGAGGCTTATAATACATTCCTTGTGTTGGGTAGGAGGCAATGTGTTATTTTCAAAGAAATGATTATATAAAACTAAGAAAGCTTTTTTAAAATATCAAGTTAAGAAGGATGCGCATCTTAGGTCGGGCACAGTGGCTCACGCCTGTAATCCCAGCACTCTGGGAGGCCGAGGCGGGAGGATGGCTTGAGCGCAGGAGTTCGAGACCAGTTGAGGTAAAATAGTGAGACCTCGTCTCAACAAAAAAGTTAAAAAATTAGCTGGGTATGGTAGTGCATGCCTGTAGTCCCAGCTACTCCAGTGGCTGAGGTGAGAGGATCACTTGAGCCTGGGTGGTCGAGGCTGCAGTGAGCTCTGATTGCACCACTGCACTCTAGCCTAGGTGACAAAGTGAGACCTTGCAAAAAAAAGAAAGAAAGAAAGAGAGAGAGAAAGAGAAAGAAAGAAAAGAGAAGAGAGAAGAGAAAAAAAGAAGGCTGTATATACTAACACAGAGCTCTGAATGAAATGCAGTGCTTTCCCCAGGAAAATGTGAAACCAACAACTCCTTGAGTTAGGTACCAATGAAGTAGGCATGGAACTCTGACTTTTGAAAAGTTAGTTAACTTCAATTGTATCTCTGTACAATAGGATAACAATCCGCATAGTGATATTGAGAGGATGCAATGAGGTAACACATATCAAGAGATCAGAACAATACCTAGCATTTATTAAAAGATGCATTTTCATAGGAAAGTAATAGTAATTGTCTGATATGTACTAGAGCTGTCTTCATGTCTTTTTCTCTTTGCAGCCTGTGAGCTCCTTGGGGCAGGTGCTATGTCTCATCCATTCTCACAGTACAGTGGTCACATACAGGTGCACAATAAAGATTTGTCAAATTTAATGGAAAGAATTAGAACTCAAAGTTAATAACCACAAGGGCCAGAACACCTCTTCTAGCTACCTGCCTATATATAAATCAGCGTTTTTATTGTTTTTTTTTTTTTTTTTTTAACCAATGAAGAGGGTTCTGCAAATACCACATCTATTTATGCAGAGGAACAGAGAGAGGCTTAGTAACATAGAGGATGCAGAAACTTGCCTTATCTCCCAAGAATGTGCACCTTTACATAAAGTATACACTTAGAATAAATTTGCATAACATAAGTTTTGTCATTGCACTTGACTTGACAGTGCCCATATTAGGGAACACTGCACAACGATTGAGGAAGGTTATTGAGGAAGAGATTATTTCCAGCACCAGATAGATGGCCTGGCCCTGACACGAATCCGAGAAAGAAAGAAAAGGAAGGCTGGGGGCAATTCCATTTGCATGCAAATTAAATAACTAGGTTGACTCCCCTTACGTCATACATTTAAACAATTTTAATGCAGAACTGGTTCCTTCCCTGAAAGAAGAAAATATGACCAAAAGTGAGGATAAAGCTTACTGTCAAACTTACTTTCCACTATAAGGCAGATAGTGATACTATAGTAATATTTTGTGTTTTACAGGGTACAAGAGGTGAAGGCCCTTTCCATAATCTCCCAATAAAAGTATATGATTGCACAGTATAGAAAAAGGATCTTTTAATGGGAAAGGATAATGCAGAACCACAGATTTCCATTACACCTTACACACATCAGAAAAACCTACCTGTTATCTAAAGACCTAGGGAAACCTGTTTCTAATCTCTACCAGATGCACCTATATTCTTGAAAGTGGACGTTAGTATAGTCTTCTGGCAAAAATTAAAACAATTTGGAAATAGCCACCAAACAAAAAGTTACATACCTGAATATGTTTCTTCCAGTCAGGTGCATATATGCCTTTTATGTAAATTGTGTGAATGTCAGAAAGATGCCCCAATCATAATGTAATTTCACCTCTAAACAAACTGGTTGGTTGGCTTGTTAAACCATAGCAAGGGAAGATCATGATTCTAATCTTTTGTCAAAAAACTTATGTTTACAAGTTTTTTTCTGTTCCATGTCATAGACCACACAGAGTCATTAAAGGTAAAGTCAAATTTTGCAGAAATTATAAAGTAAAACTTTCCCCATTTGTAGCTCAGATTTTAATTTTCAGAACCTGAGTTGTATCCTCTGAAACATTTCTTTTCCTGGCTAACTTTAAGGAATGAAGATTCATTTTGTCAGCATCCTTATGTCTAAAGCTACCTTTTCTGAGGATCATAATTTCTGCTTCATAAACATAGGCCAATTTCAGTTGCCTTTCATCTTGGCCACACCTCTAGTAACTGAGTTCAAAAAATAAATATGCCCAAGTGACTGCCTTCTTAAAAAAACATTTTAAATGCAAAAATCCTCAATGTGGCTTAGGTAATGAATCATATAGGCTTGCAAAATTTCAAGCACATAATTACCTGTCCATAATAAATTTTGAAAATTAGCCTATTTCTAGAGTTTGTGCATATGGCCTATAAAATGTGTCACTTATTCTATGATTCATAGACTTTATTCCAATTTTAAAGCAAACAGATGTTTATCTTTAAATGAGGTAGATAATATAATGCTTTAAAAACTTTTGGTACATTTATTATGGTTAAAAATGGCAAACATCTGTAGTTAGGAAAAATATACTATAGTGCCTTAGTCCTATGGGAAACCACAAATTAGGAGCTGACAAGTTGCAGGTATTTAAAATGTCTGGCTCTACTGCCATTCCATATAAAACAGGGAGCTTAATCGGGATTATATTTACTCTGTCCATATGTTGCTTTCAGACTACAAGGGCACCTTGCTTAATGATGCAGTATTTTAAGAGTGAAGTCTTTAAGAAGAAAGAATAAACAATACAGAGGGGTTATTAGTGGCTTTTATTTTTACTTTATAAATGTTAAATTACATTGCTAAGTGATTTAAAAATTCTATTTTTAAAAATTGCCAGAAAAAACTCCTTTCAGGATTCTCAACCCATGAACCAAAGATCATAAGTTTTAATATTAGTTCCAATTCAAGTTTGGGTGAAAAGCAGTAAATTACAATTTATCTACCTGATTCCTAAAATAAAATTAATTTGGACATAAACATTAAAATGACTTGGAAAACACTATGCATTTAATCATATTTTCCAGTAAGTATTTGCATTTCATCTATCTATTATGTACCCAATGAGCACACTTGATCAACTCTCTTATTTCTTTAGATTTAATGAGGCTACAGTTTCTGTATCTTGGCTGCTTTGAAAACCAGGAAAATCAAATTGTAGCATAAAGCATTAAACTTTTTCCCCAATAAAAGTTTTAAATACCAAAATGTCAACTCTTCCAGGTTTTTTCAGGCCTTTTCTGCATTTTCAATGTTGAAACATTACATTTGTTAAATGGTATTTATTACCTTCAGTCCATGGCCAAATTCTCTCTCTCTCTCTCTCTCTCTCTCTCTCTCTCTCTATATATATATATATATATATATATATGTGTGTATGTATAATATATAATTATATACAATATATATTTTGTGTTTTACAGGGTACAAGAGGTGAAGGCCCTTTCCATAATCTCCCAATAAAAGTATATGATTGCATAGTATAGAAAAAGGATGTTTTAATGCGAAAGGATAATGCAGAACCACAGATTTTCATTGCACCTTACACACATCAGAAAAGTGTTCTACCTGTTATCTAAAGACCAGGTATTTCTCTGGTTTGTATGACATGCCTATATTATATTATATTAATATAACATAAATATATATTATATATAATGTATATAAATTATATATAATGTATATAAGTTATATATATGATTCTTTTCATATAACTAAGTGAGATGAGTTTCATTGTTGCTTCTAACTCAAATAGCCTTGCACTTGAGGGGGCTTCTATAGGTATTCAAGTTTGAAAATGCCTTTTGTTCTCTGTGTCAGAGATCTAATTCAGATGTGAACTTTTATTTGTTACCAACATTCTCATTTTGAGAAGCTTACCAGCTTTCCACCTAGAACAAATATAATCTTCAGTAGGAGGAGTTATTCACTGGACTACTATTGTTATTTTCTGAAATATGTCTACATGATGCCACTCTGAGGATTAACCTTAATGACTTTATAATGTTATATCATTTTCAAAATGGACAAGACTTTCCTTCCATGTTAAAAAAAAAAAAAACCCTGAAATCCTGAAAACACTCTGTTGCACAGCCCTTAACAATACATGTATTTTATTTCTGCCAAACCAAGAGTCAGCAAACTGTAGCTTGAGGGCCAAAACCAGCTGCCCCCACTTTCTAAATAAAATTCTACTGGAATGCAGACATGCCCATTAATTGACATGTGGTCTATGGCTGCTATGGTGCTATAACCAATGGCAGAGTTGAGTAGCTGGAATAGAAACTGTATGGCTCGTAAAGTCTAAAATAGTTACTATCTGGCCCTTTACAAAAAACATTTGCTAATCCCTGCTGTAAATCATTAGTTCTGCTCCTAGCCATGAGCTCCTTCTGTAGGGAATAGCTACACTTTCACTCAGTGTCTAGCCCTAGCAAGTGTTAATGCACAGAGGGTGAATACAGGTAGCAAGAGGGTATACCTTGGGCAGAATAAGGGGGATTAGGGCATCAGGGAGCATCACGAGGGTGTCAAGATTGTTTCAGAGGTGAAACCAAGCATCAGTTAAGAAGGGCACTGTGGCAAACCAAGTTTCTCACTCACTCCTTCCTTGGATGTCTAGCAAGTGAAATCCCAACCTAAGGTCTCTAGCAGTACACCAACCACTAGGGAAAACTCCATGGCTACCAATGGTTCATGAATCCAGTGCGTTCCCACCACCAAAGTGGTACTAAAAGAATTATTCTCTGTAATGCCCAGACTTTCAATGCCAAAGTTTCTCAAACCTCTTCTTGATGGCTTTTTATAAACCTAGAGCCTTCAGGCAACCTACTTTGGAAAATTGCTTACTAGATTGTCCACAGAATTTATACACTACCCTCCTGGAATTAGGAATAAAGAAAAGTAATTTTTACTAGTATTTTCACCTACTAGATGCTAACTTGCATGAACTAACTATAAAAGGGTGCTCTTACTTGGCTCTTGGGGCATTAAAGATGAGCATGACATTATCACAGGATAGGGTAACCTAATCATTGCTTCCCTAATTTGAGAAAACTGAGGCCCAGATAGCTGAAGTGCTGTGTCCAAAGTCACATGGTTCAAAGCTGGTTGCTGACTCCTTGTTGAGTACTCTTTATTTAATTAGTAGCAGAAGATTTTTTGAGTATTTACTAAGTTCCAGGTACTTGTGGTAAGTATTCTGCATGAATCACCTCATATAAACCCCATAAAATCCTGTAAAAAGGTGTATAATTATCCTCACTTTACAAATAAGGAAAATGAGGCTGTGTAGATACAACTGATTCACAGCTGGGGTGGAAAAAGCTTTCTTTATCTCTGAAAGTGCCAGAGGTCTGCTTTTAGACTCTTGGTCAAGATAGGGGCAGCGAGATTTAAGTTTTTTTTGTTTTGTTTTGTGGTTTTTTTTTTTTTTTTTTTTTTTTTCTGGTTAGAAACTGTCCTGACAACCCACCTAATAAGTTACTTTACTGCAGGTTTGCAACTGCCTTAACTGGTTTGCCTAGCTTGTTTATGACCAAAGAGATTCAGGAGCACCCTTGCATTGAAAGCTTCTCTGAACTCTCCCCAAGCCAAGATTGGGCACACAGATCCTGATGTTCAAGCCAATGACTCAGCCTGGCCCTATGTGCTGAAAGGAAGAAAGGGCTCTGGGTTGTTGGAATGTCTCTCTGACTCCTGATGTTGCCCACATTTACTTTATCTTACTGCACCATATCCTTTTTCTCTTTAAACAAAAGCTTCACATGTGTATTGTTGGGGGCTCAGAAAGCAATACCCCAAACTGAGGGCCTCAGAAGAAAAGGTTTTTCTCTGACCTTCTGCTGCCCTCTTGTCTCTCAGTCCCATTTCACCCTGAGGCTAGTCATACAAACTAGCATCCCTCTTCCCCAAGGCATGTCATACAAACCAGAATCCCTTTGCCACAAAGCCAGCCATAAAACCTGAAAATACTATTATAACTTTTCCTCTGCTTTGTTTTGTGTAGAAACCGGCCATAGAGAAACTCTCTGACCTACCTTGTTTGACTGTAGGTCCTAAGACCCCCCATTCCAGAGAGGGTTCTGCCCCATACCCAGAAGGAAGGAAGGCTACTTAGAGATGCCAAGAAGAATCTAGACAGAAAGGCCTTCCTGGATTTACCCACTCAGTCTATTAGCACTAGATCAAACTCTATTTGTCCAACCATGTTTCTACATTCCTGTCCATCCTTTGTTGAACCTAAGCATAAAAATGGACAATTTCCTCAGTATCTTTGGGTCTTTGTTCTGAAGCTTCCATGTGTACACATTGAGTAAATTAGTAAGGCTTTTCTCCAATTAATCTGCCTTTTGCAAGTTGATTTTTCAGCAAACCTTCAGAGGGCAAAATGGAAAGCTCTCCCTTGGCACCTACAGTACACTCTGTGGTATCTAGTGAGTCCTTTCTAATACTTGAACTGTATAAGCCCTATACTGTCTTTCAGGGGTGAAGTTCCCTCCCGAAGATCACACAGCTTCTAAATCGCTGTGCCTAGGGTGGAGGGCAGCAACCTGACTCTAGATTTCATGGCTATTGTTTCTGATTGTGAATTCTGTAGCCCATTAGGATACCTGAGGGAGACAGTAACAATGTGTACTCTAGAAAAGTCTGCATCAGAATAAGAGGTGCCATTATATAATTCATCCACCCAAAGCAGTGCCTTTTTCCAATTCTCACTGTTTTAGTTACCTTTTGTTATATGACAAATTTAGTGGCTTAAAACATCAACAATTATCTGTCTTTACTAAGCTCACAACTCTGCAGGTTGGCAATTGGACAGGGCTCAGCTGGGCAGTTCTTCTAGTCTCAGCTGAGCTCACTCACACAACTGCAGTCAAATGCTTGGTTAGCTAGGACTTGGTGGTCTAGTGTGGCCTCAGCTGGGATGGCTTCTCTGTCCCATGTGATCTGTCATCTGTCATCTTCCAGCAATCTAGCCCTGGCTTAATTCAGCAATCTAGCCCTGGCTTAATCTCATGAGGGCTGCACAATATTCCAAGACAAAGACAACAGAAGTATGCAGGGCCTCTTAAGGACTAGGCTTAGAGCAGGCACATCATCAATGTTCCTGCATTCCACTGGCCAAAGCAAGGCAAATGGCTACCCCAGATTCAAGGGGAAGAGAAGTAGACTCCAACTATTGATAGGAGGAGCCAAAAAGTCACAGTGCAAGAAACATGGACAAAGCCAAAGATGAAGAAATGGGGCCACTTTTGTAAATAATCTATAATCCTCACAAAGGCACAGTGTGTACTAGCAGGAGCACTGAGCTAGATGTAATCTTTTTTTTCTCTTTGAAAAATGATGAACTATCTGAATGAAACTGTATATCAGATCTGCTATGCAGTACTTTCATCTCAGGAGGTAGATTACAGAGCCAATTCCCTGACTGACCCAGACTTACTCCCTTTGGCAACTGTGATTATAGTCAATTGAATAAACTACAAATTTGCATACCACAAATTCAGTAAATAACCAAATGGAAAATAAAGTTCAATATTTGAAAAATTAATATTTTAATCGCTGTATAATATAAAGTGATTCTTTTTACAAAAGGAAATGAATTAGGTTTGATCAGATTGGAAAGATTTTTGAGGGCCATCATTACTCAAACAAACTCAGCAAACGCCAGCTCTTTTCCTCACAAAGAACAGTCATATTACCAACTCTGACTTGGGATGAGCCAGTTATAGGATCAGCTACAGAAATTAAGTCCCTTGGTAATAATTTTCTAAAATGTTACATGTACCAAACAATTAAAACTAGGCAATAACACAATTCTAATGTGAAAGATTTCTAAACTATAAAATTCAATTTGTTTCCCAATCTCTAGCATTTTACTTTAGAGGACATTATGGTGAAGATTTCAGTTCAAAATGCCAGACAGACAATACATATTCATTTTTTTCTCCCATGAGATATTATTTTAAATGACAATAAAGAAGAAAATGGAATCAGAACTGATATGGACAGAGAGAACAGAAAGAGGACGTGTCAGCAGCTCAGAAAGGGAGTAATGGGATGATGAAAAGCTGATGGAGCTGCAGGTCCTGGAGAAGCTGTGACTTTGACTTTGTTTCCTAAATTTCTCATTTCGTGACTCACATGGAAATTAACTTTTTTTGATGCAGGGTCTCACTCTGTCTTTCAGGCTAGAGTGCAGTGGTACGATCGTAATTCACTGTAGCCTCAAACTCCTGGGCTCAAGGGATCCTCCTGCCTCAGCCTCCTGAGTAGCTACTACAGGCGCACACTACCAAACCTGGCTAATTTTTAATTTGTTGTAGAGATGAGGTCTCACTATGTTGCCCAGGCTGATCTCAAACTCCTGGGCTCAAGAAAACCTTGGCCTCCCAAAGCACTGAGATTAAAGGTGTGAGCCACTGCATCCAGCAAAAATTAGTATTATTATGCCTCACTGAAAGAACAGAGGGAATGCTTGAGGCTGGTCGCCCATGTCCTGGGCCTGTAGCTGCCCTGACAACACCTGAGAGGCACTGATTTCTCAGCACCTCTAGGACTTGGTGGCTCTCAGCCAGGGGCAATTTTGTCCCCCTGTGTACATTTGGCAATATGTGGAGACATGTGTGGCCATCATAACTGGGGGTGGGGGATTCTATTGGCATCGAATGAGAAGCCAGAAATCCTGTTACATACCTTACAATGCACAGGACTGCACCTAACAACACCAGAATTATCTGGCCCCAAATGCCAATAATGCTAAGGCCAAGAAACTCTGTTGTGGTCCAACTCCTCAGTGGCCCATCATTGAGTCTCTCCACACAGTCCAGGAAGCTCAAATATCACCAGAGGGATCTACAATAGATGGGGTAGTTGGTCTAATTTGAAGAATGTCTACAAGCTTGAGACTTAAAAATGCCAAATACAAAATTGAGTAGCATTTGCATGCATAAAAAATAGAAGGAATACTTACACACCTGTGTATTAAATAACTTATCCGACCCATTCCCTCATGCAGAAGTGCCCACAGTCAGTAATTTCCAGGGCAAGAAATTAGGACATTCTCCTCTAAAGAAATGGAACAGATCATCTGAGAAGACCTACAGTAGGAAGGGAAAATTATTGGTGGGCCAGATAAAGTTCTCCATATTCTCGCATTTAGAAGTCCACGGTGAAACAGCGTGCTCTTCACCTGCTAAACCTAGTCTTAAGCCGCAGTCAACATACTTATTCATTTCACAGATCCTCCCAGGAGTAACCTGTTACTTCACTTTGAAGAGTAGTTTAGGGCAATAATCTTTTAACTTTAAGGCTCATATGAATCTCCTGGGAACCTTGTTAAAATGTAGATTCTACTTCAGTAGGTCTGAGGTGGGGCCTGAGAGTCTGCATTTTAGAGCTTCAGGGAATGCTGTTATTCCCAGCACATAGATTATTCTTTGAATAACAAAGGTTTGAAGGGGTTGGCAAATTACTGGTGAGCCAAATCCAGCCTGATCCTGTTTTTACAAATAAAGTTTTATTGGCACGCAGTCACACTCATTTGTTTCCATATTGTCCATGGCTGCTTTTATGCTATAAGGCAGAGTTCAGTCATTGTGACAGAGACAGTATATCCTTAAAATACAATAATTTCAAGTGCCCAATTCCAGTGCAGTAATGCCAAACTTTCAATCTTAAGGACTACTTTCCATGAATACAACAATTACCCAAATAATTTGAATAATGCAGTTGGATTACATTTTCTGTGAAAGGCCAGATGACAAATTATTTTTGGCTTTCTGTGCCACAGGCTTGTCAGCATTCCCTTCAATGTTACAACTGCCTGAAAGTGAAATTGAGTTATTCAGCTTAGATACATTCCAATCCCAAAGAGTTTGAAAATTTAGATTCTATGTTTTCAGCATTCATTCAAAATTATTTTTTAAAAGATATATTACATATGAGTCTAATACAAAAAAATTAAACATAGTATAGGAAAGTTTTATATATTATTGTACAACAAATAATATTTTTCAAGAATAGATAAAAGAAAACAGGTTGGATTCATTTAAAATACTTTCCTCTTTGGCACATTTTAATTTGTATTTTGGGTGAGGGAAACATGATAGAAATAAAAATAAACCCAATGGAGATTACATTAAGAGTTTATAGCTTTGACAAAGCATCAAACAAAATTGTTTTTTGTCCTCACAGAATTTTATTGAATTGGTAGAACTTTTCTTGTCACACAGATATTAAAAGACCATGAAATACCAGCTTTTGCTCAGAAGTCTATTATACATTTTTAAAAATCCACACCCATTATCTTACTTAATTAGAAAATATATTAGTAACAGCAATTACTTCCTAAATATATTGACTAAAGAAAAGGTAATTCATTTGGATGCATCAACATATATATTTATGAATCTAGTTTCATATCAATTAAAATCTAAGTGAAAGAATCTAGGCGCTTGATATTTGAGAACATAAGACATGAAATTTGTTATAGATAAGACAAAATAACAAGAAAATCAGAAAAAATTCTCTGTAGTATGTTTATTTTCAAATTGCATTTTAGTTAACTGGCAGAAACTGTCCATAATGTATTAAAATAATGTTAAAAATTTTAAGTTATATACCCAGTAATGGGATGGCTGGGTCATATGGTACATCTAGTTCTAGATCCTTGAGGAATCGCCATACTGTTTTCCATAATGATTGAACTAGTTTACAATCCCACCAACAGTGTAAAAGTGTTCCTATTTCTCCACATCCTCTCCAGCACCTGTTGTTTCCTGACTTTTTAATGATTGCCATTCTAACTGGTGTGAGATGGTATCTCATTGTGGTTTTGATTTGCATTTCTCTGATGGCCAGTGATGATGAGCATTTTTTCATGTGTCTGTTGGCTGTATGAATGTATTCTTTTGAGAAATGTCTGTTCATATCCTTTGCCCACTTTTTGATGGGGTTGTTTGTTTTTTTCTTGTAAATTTGTTTGAGTTCTTTGTAAGTTCAAAGGATTATAAATCATGCTGCTATAAAGACACATGCACACGTATGTTTATTGTGGCACTATACACAATAGCAAAGACTTGGAATCAACCCAAATGTCCATCAGTGACAGACTGGATTAAGAAAATGTGGCACATATACACCATGGAATACTATGCAGCCATAAAAATGGATGAGTTCGTGTCCTTTGTAGGGACATGGATGCAGCTGGAAACCATCATTCTTAGCAAACTATCACAAGAACAGAAAACCAAACACCGCATGTTCTCACTCATAGGTGAGAACTGAACAATGAGATCACTTGGACTCGGGAAGGGGAACATCACACACCGGTACCTATCATGGTGAGGGGGGATGGGGGAGGGATTGCATTGGGAGTTATACCTGATGTAAATGACGAGTTGATGGGTGCTGACGAGTTGATGGGTACAGCACACCAACATGGCACAAGTATGCATATGTAACAAACCTGCACGTTATGCACATGTACCCTAGAACTTAAAGTATAATAACTAAAAAAAAAATTTTAAGTTATCCTTGAAAACAATTAATAAACAAGTCAAATGTGTCAATTCGTCAAGCTCAAGAAATGCCTTTTGATATTGTAAAGCCCACAAAGAAGGGCAGAAGCTATGGTTTGAACGAAGAATTAGGTAAAGAACTAATTATTACATGATAATTTACTGGTCATGGGCAGCCTTCAGTGATTTGATTAATTTTAGTCGTAATCTACTGACAATAAGAGCATATTTTAGAGTGCATGTTGGCAAATGATGTTATGACTAAATTAAGTTCCTTGGAAAAAGGTTACATAACTTGAACTACACATCATTATCAAGCTAAAAAGATGAAGTTAGCTAGACTGGAGTTGCAGCCTAGGCTCAATACTTAAAAGATAGGTGTTTGTTACCTCTTTCTGTCTACAATGGAGTAAAGAAGATAGGGTTTCACCAGAGAGACCTGGGAGAGGGAAAGAAGTACAGTGCTTTATTTCAAAGCCATGGCGCACAGATTCTTAAGTCTTCCTTATATTTGTTGACACAGCCTACTCATGGTGGTTTATACACTCATCCGTCATTTCATCCTCTCAAGAGGTGAGATGGTGTAAGCTACACCAGGATTCAAACACAGTATTCTCCTCTTACTTATGGCAACTGATCCTGCTCTAACCCAAAGGCTCATCCCCGCTCTAAGAGGGATTATACTCAGATTCATACACATAGGATTCATGTAAACCCAACCCAACACTCAGGGACTCCAGTTGCCCTCTTTGCTAGAAAGGCCTTGGCTTGACTTCCATTTAGTCCCAGAGACCCAGTCCCCTCACCTTAGACACCCAAAGCAGAGTCAGGTGGGCTCTCTCCCTGAGCATATCTTTAAAAAATGAATCCTCTATAGAGGTAACTAAGAGTTCAACAAAAAGAGGAAGCAGTAGGCAAACAAAATGTTGGGCCTGGTTGAGAAGTGGTTAAGGAGGTGACCCCAGTAAAGAGCAGTTTCTTCATCCTGAGGCTGGCTCCCTAGTGCCACAGCCTGGCTGTTCCATCCTTTGTGAGGGGACTTGAGCCTGGTTCTTTATACCAAAGACTTCCTCTTAGTAACCATCCTGGCACCATATGCCACTAAAGGCTGAGGTTTCACTCCTGCTGGTTTAACCGATCAGGCATGCTGCTATGAAGAGCCCCAAAGCCTTGTCAGATCCTGGATTCCCTCTGTTCACAGGGAATTCTTACAGTCCTATTACATCTGATTGTCAATGCCTGACTCTGGTGGCTTGATTACACTTGTCTGATATAGTTGGCCAGTGAAACAACTCTATTTGCTTCCAGAGCCCAAGGATACTTATATCTTCTCTCAATTTCCCCACCCAGAATGGAGGCATCCAATTCTAGGTGGTATTCCAATTTCCCCAGGCTGCCCCAACCTTGCTACCATAAATAAGCCTTTGAAGGTAAGATAGTGACTGTGACCCATACTCAGAAATAAATATCACATAGCAATACACTTCACACATGCACATATATAAAACATTCATAGCATAGTTCATCAAACTTTAGATACTATTGCTTGTGAGACCCATCTTGACTTTAGAGGAGATGTCAACATGGGGAAAATGCCAATATTAATTAACATCAATTATTCTAATAATATAATATATAACTACTGTTAATTAATAAAAGTTAATATTAATGAAATATGATAAATGAAAGTTTCATGAAACAATATTTATATAAGGCATTCCACTACATAAAAGGTACTGATATCTTCTGTCCTATTCTATCTCATTATTTAAAAATGAAATGCTACATATGACCAGCAAAATTGATTGACTTACCCACTACATGGTTTGAAGCTGTAAGTTGAAAATACAGGTCACTTATGCCTTACAGAGCCACACAGGTTTCCCATCACTCTTCTGATGAACTCCCAACTCAAACTATGACCTACATGGCCCTGAATGATCTGGCTCCTGTACCCTCCCAAATTTGCCCCAGCTACCTTTCTGCTCACCTATGCAGCTCCTGCCATACTGCTCTTCTTAACATCCCTTGAACACACCAAGCACATCATCCACCTCATGTTGTTGCCTCTGGAAACACCCTTTCCCAGTTCTTCTTAGGACCAGTTGCCCCTCTCCATCTATCCACTCTGGGGTCAGCTTCTCATTCCCCTGACATCCTTCAATTACCTTGTATCACATCACTTACTTCCTTATTGGGAGATAATTTAGATGTTTGTGCATGATTTCTGAGTCAAGAGCACTGATAGCTTTGAACAAGGATGTTTGAATAGCAAATGGCCTTGGAAGCTAGAGATAGTATAGTCCTGGGTCACAGATTTGTTTCCTGACCAGGATAGAGAAGGCGGAGATTCCTCCCTTTACATTCTCCCTCCAATCCCCAGAGAAGATCTGCTTATATTCCAAGTTAATAAAGAGATCTCTCTCTGGAGGGGAAGATGGGCAAGTTTGCTAGCAGACCCCATATACAACTGGGAGTTTCCTAAGCTCAGTGTTTCTCAGCTCTGACACAAACCCACTATGTGCACGGCATCTACCCAGGCCCCCATCCACATCGCCCTGTGGAACTTAGGGGGCAAAAGGAACTGATGTGAACATGCTGTGCCTTGAGTAACAGATGGTGTCAATCCATCTGGGTTCACAGTTTTCTCACTGATTGAATTTATACAAGTGTGAAGAGTGAGCCTAGCAGATATGCTGCTTCTTAGGGTCTGTCTGATGCTTCTTTATAGCATTAACCACACCTGGATTTACTTAGTCGGTTCCTGCTTGTCACTAAACTCCCCCAACTTGTAAGCCTCATGAGGACAGAGATCAGGTAATGATAAAATCTTAATTAACATAAATGTACAGACACTCTTAGACTTACAATGAGGTTAGATCCCAATAAATGCATTGTAAGTTGTAAATATCTTAAGTCAAAAATGCCTTCAGTACATCTAACCTACTGAACATCATAGCTTAGCTTAGCCTACTTTAAATGTGCTCACAACACTTACATTAGCCTACAGTTAGGCAACATCATCTAACATAAAGCTTATTTTATTGTAAGGTGTTGAATATATCATGTAATTTATGGAATATTGTACTGAAAGTAAAAATAAAATGATTGTGTGGGTAATTGAATGCACATCACTTTCCCACCACAGTAAAGTCAAAAAGTCCTAAGTCAAAATATCATAAGTTGGGGACCATCTGTATACTTCTACTCACTAGGTTTATAATTTATAAATGAGACAATTCACTTCTTTATCAGGTATGACTCTGCTATGAAAACTCCTAGCCATCTAATAAGTGAGCAAAAGGTATACTTTTACAAAAATTTGTTCTCCAGGACATACATTGCTGGATACATTTGTTATCTCAAGCCAAGTCTCCTTATATTTAAAGTGTCAAAACAATAAACTCAATTAGCTGACATTTTTGATGAGTAGATCTGGCTTAGCCATGATTATGGAATAGTTTCTAAATTTAAAAAATGTATTCTGCTGCCTTAGAAAGTATACAGAGAAAAGTGAATCTTGTTTGATAACTGAATCTACCTTTGCCTCGGGGTCACTGTCATGAATATTAAATCTGATTACTTTGTACCGAAGTTCTCTGTTGGTACTTAGGCTGCAAATTAAAAATTTTAATAAACTCCTAACAAGGATTTTTTTCAAAGTTTTAGTTATTCTTTCCAGGTACAGTTTATTAAGTTGGGAACATTTCTGTTTTCCTTGTCTTCTGGCTGGTCACATTTTACAGTATCGCTTTTAAAAGCCTTCTGAATTAAATAAACAACATAACCACATGCTAAACCATGGCATTAAGAAAGCATATGCGGATTATCACCTGCCCCTTTAGAACACTGGTGAAATGAATTCCTAACTGTTCTATGGATGATGCTACCTACCTGGAGTCCCAGTTTAATTTTAAAAAGCAAAATGTCTGTTTCTCAATGGATCTATTTGTGTTTACACGATTTCAAGCAAAATATAATAATAAAGTTTGCAGAAGTTTTCCTCAAGCAAGGAGCAGCAATTCGGTCATGTGTTTTACTACAAACATCTGCTGGGGGTGCTTTGCATTCAGGATGTAGACCGCCGGGGTTTAGAGACTCGCGTTTTTACTCTCCTGCACCAGAGGGAAATATTAGATAGGAGAGCTCAGCCTGGGGAGTTCCAGTTTTCAATTGCCCTTACCTTGCTGCGTGGCCTTGAAGAAGTCCCCTGTCCTTTATTTGCCTCATTTCCCTCATTTGTAAAATGAGAAGAACAGTACCTGGCAGTGTGAATTAAGTAATCAATCATTTTAAATGGCTGAGATAAAAGTGCTTTAGACTCAAAAGTCATTTTATAGGATGTAAACTGCTATCTTCCAAATACTCCATATGTGCTGACTCTATTAAGCTAGAAAAACACCAGTGGTTCCACAGCAAATTATACTAAATGCTTTATAAATTCCAGAGGCAAATGCTGATAAAGGTTCTATAAACAGTGTTTACAATGACAGCCACGCACAGAGCTGCAAAGTAACATGATGTGGCAGGTTTTCAGAAATAGGATTATTACTGAAATAATCCTTAGTTCCTAAACCATGTAGAAAAAGAAATCAACCACAGCCATACTTCCAGAACTTCGGATCATCTTCCATGACATTTGAATGGAAGATAACTACCAGGAACATTGCCAATAGATTTTCATTGTTCAGTGATAAAAATAGTCACCAGAGAGCCAAGGAAAGCACTGAAACCATAGACAATAAAAGCCCTTGGGTTTTACATTCATTTAAGTCTGGAGAATCAATGCATTTTACAGTGGTAGTCTCATTTCTTGCCACATTCCTGAGGAAGTTTAAAGAAACTTAAGGTTTGGAGATGGGCTGCTATTCCCAAGTCTGTCCTCTTGCCACTAAGTTTGGGGACAGCCTGCCTCAAGCATTATGTCACTGGAACTTGCAGGCAAGAATGATACTTGCGATGCTACTTGGGGGCAGATCCAGCCTGTGGAGAGAAACTATCTTCCCATATGGGAGTGTGTAGCAACATAAGGCAATGGTTCTCAAAGTTGGCTACACACGGGAACCACCTGGGTAGTTTTTAAACATCCTGGTGTCCAGGGCCTCCTCTATACTAATTACATCAGAATCCCTGGGGGTGGGTCCAGGCATTAGAACTTTCTAAAACTTTCCAGATAATTGCAACATGCAGCTGCATATGAGAACGAGTACTATAATGCATTCTGAAAAATATTGCCTGCATGCAAGACACCTCTTTTCCACAGTGGCATTACTAATCTAGACCAAGGGTTGGCAGCCTTTATCTGTAAAGGGACAGACAGTAAATACTTTTGGCTTTTCAGGCCAGCCGGTCTCTGTGGCAACTATTCAACTCTGTCTTTGCAGCATGAAAGTAGTCACAGACAATGTGTCAATGAAGGGACAAGGGACACAGTTTGGGCTTTGGGGAAACATATCAATATTTGGAAAGCTAACTGAACAGAATTGTGTTCTCATCCCAAGCAACTCTGATTTTTCCAAAAAAGACAATCAAAAGAGACAAAAAACTTATACCTTTCAAGTTGTCTGTCATTTCATCTAAAAATTCTTCATGTTTTCCCCTATGTTCTTTTTTTTTATTTTTTTCAATTTTTATGGATACATAAAGCTGTGCATTTATAATGATCAAATCTGGGTAATTAAAATATTTTTCACCTGCAACATTTATCATTTCTCTGTGTTGGGAACGTTCCAAATCTTTTCTTTTAGCTATTTGCAAATATGCAATAAATTGTTGTTAACTATAGACACCCTATTGCGCTATCAAACACTGGAACTTATTCATTCTACCTTAACTGTATTTTTGTATCCACTAACTAACTCGTCTTCATCTCCATCTCCTACCCTTCCCAGCCTCTGGTAACCACCATTCTACTCTCTACCTCCATGAGGTCAATTTTCTTAGCTTCCACATATGTTTTGCTTGTTTGCTTGTTTGTTTGTTTTGAGACAGAGTCTTGCTCTGTCACCTAGGCTGGAGTGTAGTAGCAGGATCATGGCTCATTGTAGCCTTGACTTCCTGAGTCAAGCAATCCTCCAATCTCAGCCTCCCAAGTAGCTGGGACTACAGGCATGCGTCACCACACTTGGCTAATTTTTCGTTTTTTGTATAGACAGCGTCTCACTGTGTTGCCTAGCCTGGTCTTGAGCTTCTGAATTCAAGCAATCCTCCCATCTTAGCCCCCCAAAGTGCTGGGATTATAGGTGTGAGCTGCCTCAGCTGGTCAGCTCCCACATGCGAATGAGAAAATGTATTATTTGTCTTTCTGTATCTAACTTATTTCACTTAACATAATGTCCTACAATTCCATTTGCATTGCTGCAAATGACAAGATTTCATTCTTTTTATATGGCTGAATAATACTCCATTGAGTATATAGATTACATTTACTTTATCCATTCATCCATTGATGGGCACTTAGGTTGATCCATATCTTGACTATTGTGAGTAGTGCTGCAATAAACATGGGAGTGCAGATATCTCCTTGATATACTGATTTCCTTTCCTTTAAATAAATACCCAGCAGTGGGATTGTTGGATCATATGGTAGTTCTATTTTTATCTTATTGAGGAAACTCCATCCTGTTTTCCACAGTGACTGTACATTCCCACCAACAGCATTTTAGTGTTCCCTTTTCTCCACATTCTCTCTAGCATTTGTTATTTTCCATCTTTTGATAATAGCCATTCTAACTGGGGTGAGATGATATCTCATTGTGTTTTTGATTTGCATTTCCTTGATAATAAGTGATGCTGAGCATTTTTTCATATACTCGTTGGCCACTTGTATGTCTTCTTTTGAGAAATGTCTATTCAGATCTTTTATTCAGTTTTTAATCAGATTATTTGGAATGTTTTTGCTATTTAGTTGTTTGTCTTCCTTGTATATTCTAGTTATTAATCCCTTGCTAGGTGAATAATTTGCAAATATTTTCTCCCATTCCGTGGGCTGTCTCTTTGTTGATTGCTTCCTTTGTTGTGCAGAAGCTTTTTAGCTTGATGTAATCCCATTTGTCAATTTTTACATTGGCTGCCTGCACTTTTGAGGCCTTATTCAAAAAATCTTTGCCCAGACCAATGTTTGGAGGCATTTCCTGAATGTTTTCTTCTAGTAGTTTTATAGTTTTAGGTCTTAAATTTAAGTCTTTAATTCATTTTGATTTTTGTATATGGTGAGAGATAGAGAGTCTAGTTTCACTCTTCTGCATGTGAATATCCAGTTTCCCCATGACCATTTATTGAAGAGACTATCCTTTATTCTGTTTTTATCAGAGCAAAACATAATAAAGAAAATCTGTTTCTTAATACAGACAAGACTGCATACATGTCTTTGCCATTTACTTGAAATCCAATTTATGCAGCCGTCAGAGACCTTAAAATTCAAATGGCTTCAGCATTCAGATCTTAAAATGGCAATAGGAAGTTCATTAATTCTGAACTAAACATTTTTCACTGGATATAAATTTTAACGATTTTACTAACACTAAAAATGCTAAATTGTACATGCCATTTTCAATAATGATCACCATAATTGTAAAAGATTTTTGCTTCTAAACCAGAAAGTGTGATCAGTGCATCCTAACTGCTATGTGCCTGGCTTTAAACCAACCTTTGTAATGTAAAAGACAAGAACGCCATAGAACTCTGAGCTTTAAAAAAAAAAAAAAAAAAACTATATTTTTTTCTTTTTTTTAATGGTACTCTTTGTAATGCTAAAAGCAAGCACACCTAGTAGTGGATTTACCTGGATACCCTTGTGATGTAATACATTTCAGAAGTGAATGTAAAATAATAAGAAAAGGGAAATGTGAAAAGTATCAACAAAACTGGTCATGTTTGATACAAAATAAATAATATCAGCAAGTTTTCAGCTGAATTTAATAAAAGCTATGATGGTTATATCTTCATACACACATGGTTGAGAATATTTTTAATTTTACATTTCCTTTGAGAATTTAGATCATACAGTTACCATCTAAGCTGTTGCTTTTTAAAAAATCTGGAAATGGACTGGGCGCGGCAGCTCACGCCTATAATCCCAGTACTTTGGGAGGCAAAGGCGGGTGGAACACCTGAGATCAGGAGTTCAAGACCAGTCTGCTCAACATGGTGAAACCTAGTCTCTACTAAAAAAAATATGAAACTTAGCTGGGCATGGTGGCGTGCACCTGTAATCCCAGCTACTCGGGAGGCTGAGGCAGGAGAATAGCTTGAACCCAGGAGGTTGAGGTTGCGATGAGCTGAGATTGTGCCACTGAACTCCAACCTGGGCAACAGAGCGAGACTCTGTCTCAAAAAAAAAAAAAATCTGGAAATGGACATACATTATAACAATTCACCCAGTTTATTAAATAATACCTAAGAGGTGTCATTTGAGGTCTATGCTTACATTCAATAATATCTTTATCTCAGGTTAGCCTCTTGGCTAAAGAGAGGGGTTTCTCACCATCAGCATAACTGATATTTTAGGCCAGATAATTCTTTATTATGGGACTGTGCAGTGCAATGTAAGACATTTAGTAGCATGCTTGGCCTTTGCCCACTAGATGCCGGTTGCATAACCCCTACCCCCAGTTGAGAACCACAACCAAAAATGTCTGCAGACATAGCCAAATATTTCCTGAGGGACAGAAATCAACCCCAGTTGAGAACCACTCCTTTAGATTTAGGTCCTCCACAGGCACAAATCTTTGGCTGAATCTTGCATGAGTATTAAGCTCCCATGACAACATTTTGTTTGCTGCTGCATAATTCTCATGCTCATCTGTTCATTTTGCAGTCTGCTCTGTGCCTTGCTCTAGCCTCTGGTAATGAGGTCATTGATGTGTCTTGCCTACTTTATCCTTGAAAATCTGCAGATATTTTTTCATCCACGTTTCTCTTTCTTATTCTCAGGCACCTACACACCCACTAACGTCACCAGGGGGCTTTCCCAGGCTGCCTCTGCTCTTTGCTATGTCTCTTCCTGCAAACCCACCAAATTCAATATGTGAGATTATATGAGACTGACACAGAAATGTATCCTTTAATTCACATTTGGACACATACTGCAGTACAAGTAGTTAATGAATAATTATTACTACACTAATCTCAAGAGAACAAAATGGAAGATTAATGCAATACTATTTTTACAGAAAAAAAAATTTGGAATTTTGAAATGGGGTTTCCAGATTTCTGTTTGAAAGGAAAATGAAATTCATTTTAATAGTCTTTAGCCAAATTTTCTGGCAAGCAAACTCAAAACCTAATCACACAAGACATTAAATAGTATATTAGTCACTCGGCACAAGTTAAATTTATAACTGTTAAATCTAGAAAGCCATAATCAGAGAAACTACTGAATTTCTAAAGTATAAGTAGTAACACCATCTAATAAATATGACATGCAAAATGGTAGCTATAGAAATTGCTGATCCATGGTGTTTACTCAAATGCCTGCACATTAAAGATAAAGCATTTTTTTTCTTTCTTTAAGAATGCATTAATTGTGGCACATTTATGTTTCTTTAGGCAACCCAGCAGCTGTGGTTCCAAACATGAGCCTTTGAGAAATACATTTAAATGAATATTTATAAACTTTTCTCTAGCAATTATATTTAGCAACTGTAGCAGATGCCTCCACTTTCACAGTGTTAGCTGTGTCACTAATGAGAGTCCCTCTTTCATCATGCTGTCCTCTAGTCACTTGTCTCTTAAGTGGACTACTGACACATTCAGGAGGGAGAAAGAGACACACAGGTCTAACTGGTCTATTACCAAGTTAAAAAAAAGTCATAAAAACATACATAAACCATAAGCACTCAATGTTCATAACCTCAGATTTTCAGAAAGCAACTACAGGCTCATTTGAAATTGAGATTTTTATGTTCTGAGCATCTCAATGGGATATTATTTCAATTACCACTGAATAATTTTTATGCATCCTTTAAAGCACAATTGCTCAGTATAGGGTCCATGACCACCAGACCACCTGCACAGAATCCTCAGTCTGACTCCTAAAACCGATTTTGTAAATAAGTTCCAGCTCTGGATCTCCAGGTGATTCTCGGGAACCCTAAAGTTTGCAAGCCACAGCTTTCAGACAATTTAGGCCCACTTCCTTCAGGAAGCCCGCTTCATAACTCCAAACTGGCTTGAATGCCCATCTTTGTGTTTCTGAGTTACCCTGAGTTCTCTTATATCACTGCCCTTATTACCTGTAGTGAAACTGACTCAGTTGTTTCCTCTCTCTTCACTCTGAACTACTTTTAAAAAGTGTCTTAGATTTACACATTTCTCCATGCCTAATTGATAGAAGTAATCAGCAATTAGTTGATTGAACAAACACTTTCAGTTTTCTCATAATGAGCACTATATAAGCTTTAATGTCTTGTGTTTTGCCCTAAATTCCAGAAATATTCACCAAATTTGAAACCTGGAACAGTTTTAACATCACTTACCGATAAAAATGTTTATAGACAACTTTTATTCCTTGGTCACAATGTCCATTTTCTAGCTTAATAAATTTACATTACATTATACACACAACATTAAATTTTAGAGAAGTTACATTTTAACTCTTGAAGACTGGGAAATTTTAGAAAAATTCATGGGGGGTAGGGCAGTCAGCTCCATTGAGAGGAAAAAAGAGAAATTAAAAATAGTGGAAAGCACAAGTCAGGTACTAGATTTATACAATAAAAATGAAACTATTCACTCCCAAAGAAATTTAAAGAAGCTGGTCATTAAGATGAATGAAATGGGGAAAAGAACTCAAAAAGGCTTACCCTTTCAAAGGGTTAGAGTTTTCCAACTTTCTGGATATTTACATTACAAAAAGAAAATGATCTCTAAAACTTTGATCTTGAGCTCCCTCTCAAAATTTCTTCTTCTCAATTCAAAGTTTTGGTAGATTTATCCATTCGCTTGTCCCTCCTATCTGTTGATTCAGAGCAAGTCCCAACCCCTTGAAAGTTGATTCTTCCACCAGTTTTCCAGATCTCATCTCCTTGAGAGCTAGCCTCATCAATTATCCACTTTTCCACTGTGACCATCAGCCTTTTCCTTTCCATTCCCCACTTTGCAAAACAGGTAGTAGGCTAGATCTGGCTTGCAGGCCATAGTTTGCCAGCACCTACTGCAATCTCCTCAAGGTGCTATCCCATGGTTCCATCCCTAAATCTACAAACTCAACATTTTGTCACTACCCCTGACTCCAGAGTCCTGACTTGTACCTAGTAATCACTAATGACACAAAGATCACTAATGACCACCAAACTTCCTGTGCAGTCTTCATCTTCTCAAGTTTGAAACTTGACCCTCAGTGGTTCCCAGGATGAACTCTAGTGTCTTTCTGATTGTTAATTATTACTTCTCAGTCACTTTTTTGTCCCTTTTTTCTCCACTTCCCTAATGAAATATAAGCACTTTCAGGACCTTGTTTTTCCTTTTTCTTTTGAGACATGGTCTACTGGGTGATCTCCCTCATTCTCCATCCATCACTCCCCCATAGTCTTCCCTGACATCCTCTGCCAAGGCACTGGGCTCCCTCCTTTTGTTCTCCCATTGAGGCATGGGTGCATACTCAGTTATCACTGATGGTTTCTTGACCCCAATATTCTACTCTGTAGTGAGGGCAGGGATGGTGTCAATTTGCAGAGGAATCCCACCATAAGAAAACACTTGGTCTCTTAAAAGAAGTCATTTATAATTGTAAGTGGTCGTAATTAAGCTGATAAAATCAAGGACCTCAGGATGCTGTCTTCCAAAAAGAAAAAAGGAATGCATAAACAAGGGCATTCAGTTTCCAGTAATAAGAAGTTTATTTGTGACAGCCTTCTGTGTGAAAACAACTGAACAAGTGGAAACAAATAAACAAATCATCACCTTAAATCTACAAAGAACAGGAAAGTACAAAAACTAATGGAGCATAGTTGAAAAGGAAGCAAATAGGAATTATATAAATAAAAATATAAAAACTAATTTAAAAACCCAATGGACACGTTTAACAGAAAATCAAGCGGAACTGAAGAAAGAAAGACTTATTGAACTGGAAAATGAAGCAGAAGAAATTATCCAGAGTGTAGCACAGAGATATAACATGTTGGTAAATACAGAAGAGAGGGTAAAAGATATAGAGGCTCCAGTGAGAGTATCTAACCTACATTTACTAAAGAGTATTGAAGAGAGGCAATACTTGAAGACATAAGATCTGATAATATTTTACTCTGATAAAATATATTATTATACAGCTTCAAGAAGTCATAATTACCAAAGAACAAAGAGTATAAATGAAAACACAAAAATTAGAAATGAAACACAAACCTAGAAATGTATATATTTTTTAAGTGTCCAGAGTAAAAAAAAGATATTATCTTGAAAAGAATTATAATGAGACTTAAAACAGACTTCTCAGCAACAACAGAAGTTACAAGACAGTGGAATTATACCCTTAATGAGCTAAGAGAAAATAACTGCCAACCTAGAATAATATAATCAACAAAAATACCTTTTAAGAATAAAAAGCAAAATAAATACATTTTTAAGGCAAATTAAAATAGAAATAGTTGACCACCAACAGAGGCACTTGAAATGAAATTCTAAAGCATATATATAAACCAGGTTAAAAAAAAGAAGAAAGATGCCAGAAGAAATTCATAAGATGCATGAAGAAAAGAAGTTCAAAGAAAATAGAAAATATATTTGGGTAACTCCAAACCAACACTGACTGTATCAAGCAAAATTCATCTTATCTTGTGAGACAAATTAAAATACACAAAAACAATAACAGCATGTATAGTAATTTTATGGAGTTTAAATATTTTTCTTATTCCATGGGAGGATGAAAATATTAACTTTAGATTTTGATAACTAACAATTCATGTTTGATTTTTTTATGGTAACCACTAAAGGGAGAGAAACCTGCCAAGTCAGATAGCCCTGGAAGTGGATGGCACTTGAGTGTCACACCCATACCCAGTCATCATTCGCAGTAGATGCACAAGATAGATGGAAACATAAAAAGTCCCTGCCTTGGCAGGCCCAGCTTTCCTCTGTGCCCTGCCCCTCGCCACCCCCCCCAAAAATAAGACAACAATCAAAAAAATAGACAAGGAACATGGAATCATTGAAAGAAACACAAAGCACAAAATAAGATGGTAGATTTAAATCTATGCATGTGAATATCCATAATTACAAAATAGTAAAATAAAAGGTGAAGTTATAAGATAAAGTCAGATTAAAATTTTTAAAATTCCAACTTTATGCTGTTTGTATGAAACATATAAAATTCAAGGCAATAGAAAGAAAGTTCAAGCATACATAAAGCATAAAGAAATCTAAAGAGGAACATCCACCTACCAGCAGAAATAGGGTGGAAAATTTAATCATTGATTTTCTTGCCTGCTGAGCAGATAAAGACTTCTGATAATATTAGGGTACTGCCCTAATTGAAAATAGTTACCCATTATGATCAGCTTCTTAAATTAAGTTAACCTGGCTGCATTGGATTGGTGATAACAAAGCTTCATAAAGCAGTTGCTCCTTTTTTGCTCCATATGAATATATTCTCTATGAATATGAATGCTGTCTTCTGCTGGATATACCTCAAGAAAAACTACTGATTTATGACAATGATATTTATTTACTGAAGGGAAGGTGAGAAACTGGGTTGCTGATGGTTTCTGAATTTTATTTTAATGGTTTCCTTTCATTTTCACTGAGAATAGGCTAGAAGGGCAGTGCTCAGAACACAAATGAGTAGAATCCAATCTGTGGGGACCTGTTAGCTTTGCTCCTGCACAAGCACAGATGTCCTCTGTGATACAATCAGCAACTCTCACACCAAGGGGATCACGAAGACTGTGTCAACAGAGCAGAGCAAATCTGTAACACCAGGACACAATGCAACGATGACGATGCCCTACCTGAATGCTGATCCAAGGTATCATATAAGAGGACACCATGCTTTGTGCACTGCAAGTGCACCACAGTAATTTGTTTCCAAAATAGATACTCTCAGATATCAGGTTATAGTATCTGCGTGTTCCATTCCTTAATTCATTGAACAAATATTTACTGTGCACCTGTGACTAGGAGTTAGGTATACAATGGTTAGCCAAGAAGATGGCCTCTACCATCACTGTGTATGCAGCTTAGTAAATGACCAAATGATCAAATCAGCTTATTTTTATATACCAATTTCTCACTTCATAAACAACATGAATTACTATTAAGTACTGCAAACACAAGTTCAAAGATTTTTAAGTAATTTTGTCACTTACCTAAGAGGCAAGAAACAGTCCATAAGACTTTCAGGTCTTTATTTTTTTAAATCACTATCAGTGGTTTAAATTTTAACCTCTGCACAGTGAAAATGACTTTCTAAGTGTCTCTCAGAGATAATTACATGTAGACAAATTCCACAAAGACAAACAGAACTTGGCTGTGAGCATACAAGGACTTCTGGAGCAAGGGTTGGCAAACTATAGCCCCTGCGCAAAATTCCACAGCGACCTGTTTTGGTAAATAAAGGTGTATTGGAACCCAGCCATGTTCATTTGTTTATATATTGTCAATGGCATATGTCACGCAACAACAACAGAGTTGAGTAGCTGCAACAAGGATTATGTAGCCCGCAAAGCTTGACATATTTACTCCGTAGTCCTTTCTAGAAAAAGTTTACTCTAGAAGAAATCCAGGGAGGGAATATCTCAGCCATAAGTAAAATGTTTCTAGCTTCTACACACAAATGTTGAAATGCCAGGGGAAGAAAAGCCCTTTCAACATTTGGCGCATGCCATGCTGGCTCCCTGGAGTTGGTTGGGCAGTTATTTGGTCAAGATTTTTATTAAAACAAAACATTCTTCCTCTCTTGGGTGCAGCACAGCAACATGGCACAAGTATACATATGTAACAAACCTGCACGTTATGCACATGTACCCTACAACTTAAAGTATAATAATAATAAATAAATTTAAAAAAAAAACAAACAAAAAAAACCCAAAACATTTATGCTCACATAATTAAGCCATCCCCGTTTTTTTTTTCCTTAGCAAATGCCAATATGGTTCCTGGGCCACCTTCCCTACCTTGGTAAGCCAGGAACAGGGCACTGCTCTGAAGAGTGCACATTGTTCCCAATTGTCTCTGGGACAGCCTGTTGCCTTTCTGTGAAAGCCTGGTCTCTGTCATCCACTTCCCTACAGTGTCTGTTGTGGCATGCTTCATCAGGAAGCTCCAAACTGCTGCCAGCACACCCGCTCCTTCAAGAGCTTATTATACTATTCAATTCAAAGGCACAAGCCTGGAGCACAGCAGGGAAGAGAAGTCCAAAGTCCACTTCTCCAGAGCCCAGATATACACACAGAAATGAAAAGATAGGCAAGGGGAAGTACATCCTCCTGATCTCTTTGTGTGGTCGCAGTAACAGAATCCAAGTAACCTTTGAAAATTAGCTAATAAGCATCAAAATTCTTTGGTCATAAGGACCCTGAAAAGACAAAAACAAGCTTTCTAAAACTGCATACTGCAGGATCTTCAGGATATAGGATGGTTTCTATGTAAGCTCTGCAATGACCTTGGTGAGAACGTATTTATTTAACTGTCTCAGAGTGAAGAGTGGATCTGTATAGAATACAAGGTGGATGTTAATGAGATGCCAGAGAATTGTGAAATGGGAAGTAAAGCCAGTGAGTTCTTGTATTTCTGTAGCTGCGAACAAAGGGAGCAGGAGCATGCTGGAATATGCTAGGACCTCACAGCTGAGATAATTCTGTCAAGGTTGTGATGTCCCTGAAAATCAAATGGTCATTCCAAATATATGGTGCCCAACATACTGTGATCATCCCAGCCCTTTAGTTACTATAGCTACATGCAAACACATACCCACACATCCCTACACTTACCTGCACTTGTCATCTCAGAGCCCTCTCTTACTCCTCTCCTTCCACTGACTCCTCATCCAAACGTTTGCCAAGTTCTCATAACCCTCGGTCTGCCTCATGTGTGCTGTGACATTTGTCTCCTGCTTATGCTCATTGGTCCTTAGTGCAGGCCCCCTCTCTTCCACAAGATGATTGCAATAGCTTTCTTTGCTTTTATTATTTTTACTCCTATTTTTTTATTGCAGGACAACAGACACGCAGCAAAGTGTATTGAAGTATGCAGTTTGATGAATTTTTACATATGGATACACTCATGTATACAGACCATTTCCAGCACCTCAGAAGGCCCCTTAGACTTCTTCTCAGTCAATACTCTCCCAAAGGCAACCACTACTATGATGACGAACACTATAGACTAGTTTTGCCTGTTTTTGAACTTCATATAAATTGAATTATTTGTGTCAGATTTCTTTTGCTCAACATTGGTCTCTGAGATTCATCCAAGTTGTTACATGGAGCAATGATGCATTCTTTTTCATTGTGCTATATTCATATGATGAAACGCTATGCAACAATGTATTTATTTATTTTACTGCTGATGAATGTTTAAGTTGTTTACAGTTTGGGGCTATGGTGGATAAAGCCTGCAGTGGCCTTTTGTTAGTCTCTGACTTCTAGTCTCTTCCTCATCATTGCTTCTTGCACAAGCCACCAAATTAGTATCTCCACAGCAAAACTCCTGTTATGTGCCTCCGCAGCATATACAGTTCCAATGGCTTCTTGCTGGCTTTCTGAGTAAAACTACTCTCCTTGTTCCAACATTCAAGTTTCCACTACTGAGTTTGAGTCATCATCCAGCCTTTATCACCCAACCCTGTCCTCCATGTTTGTATTCATTCAGTCAAATTAGATATCTCACCACCAGTCCAGCACACCCCACACTTGCTTTCCCACTTGGTGACCTTTGTTTTTGCCATGGCTTGGGCCCTGAATGCATCCTTCTGAATACATTCCCATTTAGGCCTATGGAAAACATTCACCACCTATGCTCATCTAAAAATGCCAGATCCTCCAGGAAGTCTTGAGAAAGCATCATATTTCCCATCTTTGAAGTCCATTGCATTGGAAGATTCTGCCACTATTTCCAGTGGCACAGTAGTGCTAATCCCATGGACTTCATAATAATTACCTGGAAAACTGAATGGAACAAAGGGTCAACTGCTGTTCTCATTCAAACTTCCAATGCTACTTGTGCCATGTTCTTAAGGACATGCCTTTTTTAGGTTACTGGAATTCCATTTGGAAAGTAAACACTCACTTTCCAAATTGCTTAATCACTTAAGCAGTGGGAGAATCTGGCAAATCACAAGGAAGTAAATTAGTTGGATGAAGTTCAGTTTTTGGTTAATTTTAATAAAACAGTGCTTTAAAAGACATTGAATTTTGTGAGTTTAATAAGAGAAAGAAAATAATTAATAGGAAAGGATCACTGGTTACATTTGGCCTGTGTTCCCATAATGAATATTCACTCTTTGTTCCTTTCCTAAATGCTCGTCACTGCAAGGTCCTGTACTAGGAGCTGCATAGGGTGTAGGTATCAGAGACATGTAAACCTGGCCCTCAAAGATCTCACAGTCTATTGGAGAAAACTGAAAGAAAGATAAGAATTGAATAACTAGTGTAAATACTGCTTTGAGAAACATAAGGAAAACTTTTTGAGACAAAGAAATGCAATCAGTATAGTACTTCTGATTGTGGAAAGAATTTCTGTAAAAATAGCCTCTGTCAATTTAGAAACCATAGTGACACATTATTAGCTAATGCCTACTGAGTCAGTCTTTTGGGTTTTTTTTTTTTTTGAAGCACAGAATAAGTTTTAAAAATGAATGACCAAAATCTCCTGTGAAAGTATAAAGTGGAGATGCAGCCAAGGTGGTGGTTAGGGTCTTAAGTTTGCATGTAGTCACTCTTGGATTCTCTTGAAATTATCCATGAGATACAGTTGTGAAAATTTTTTAGAGTAGCCAACCCTGTGCAGGAATTTATATACATTAATCTAAAAACAATTATGGAAGCTGGGCATGGTGGCTCATACCTATAATCCCATCACTTTGGGAAGCCAAGGTGGGAAGATTGCTTGAGACCAAGAATTTGAGACCAGACTAGGCAACATAGTGAGACCCTGTCTCTGCAAAAAACAGACAAACCAAAAAAACTTAGCCAGCTGCGGTGGTACATGCCTGTAGTCCCAGCTACTTAGGAGGCTGAAGAAAGAGGATTGCTTCAGCCCAGTAGTTAGAGGCTGCAGAGAGCTCTGATTGTGCCACTGCACTCCAGCCTGGATGACAAAGTGAGACTCTGTCTCAAAAAAAAAAAAAAAAGATTATGGAAAGAATTCAATCATCAAGTCATTTAAGTGCTTTGCTGCCTAGGACACTTCAGCACATTTACGAAGATTTCCACATCTGACTTTTGGCTGTCATCACCTTTGCCGTCTAGGGACAATTTTAGGGTTCCTTCTAATGCTTCCCTGGTCAGTATGTCTCTGGAGCCACTTGCCTGTCACCTGAGAATGTGCTTCTCTTCTCTCTGTCAGTGGTGGGGGAAGCTTGAGGGTCATTCATCTTTTCTTACCAGAGCTTTAGCAGCTTGTCGAAATGTTTCCAATTTGCCTTCCTCCCTGCCTGTGGGCACAGGCTAATTCTGTGGAAACCTGGGCAGCAGGATTTCTGGGACTATGTAAACCCTCACCTCTCCCCTGTCCGCTATCTACCTGACCCTTCACTAAAGAGAATTGAATTTAGGCGAGTCAAATGTGCATCTGAGGCTACTTCTCTGCATAAAGTCAAAGAAAAATCCTCATAAGAACTGTTTCCCTATTGAGGAGTTCTATTTAAGTCAGAATGCACAAGGAATTTTTTCTATCAATCATGCTTCCAAATTTCCAATCTTCCCTACCCCTAATCTTGCAGTGGGCTGCAACTAACTGGTAAAATGGCAGAGTAAGATCTGATCTGCAACGTTCATATTTTACAATAGCCACCCTATTAATGAGGTTCTCTATGGCATATTGTTCTACAACAGATTGTATCATGTCTTCATCATGAATGATTCATTTCATAAGACATGCATCAAGTCAAAATTCAAAATCAGGCATCAGGCTATATTTTATATGTGATTGTAAAATAAAAATCTTCCCAGGGAGGATTTTGCCTCAAATGAGTGATTGAGTGATGGGAAGGGCTACCTTAAATGGCTCCACTGGGCAGAAGCAGGCAAGGAGGCTGCTCTTTCTCTATCGATAAGGAACAGTGTCAGGAAATCTACACCTCCTTGTCCCTGGCTTATTTTCTTACTTATACTATCTTGGAACCAAAAGGAGGATGTGGGTTGTATATTACAGGCTTACTATAAAGCAGTGGTTCTCAACCATGAGTGATTTTGCTCCCAGGGGACATTAGGTAATGTCTGTAGACATTTTTGATTGTCACAACTATGGAAGGGAGAGGATACTAGCATCTAGTGTGTAGAGGCCAGGGATGCTGCTAAACATCCTACAATGTACAGGACACACAGTCCCCAGCAAAAAAAGAATTATCAAGCCCCTAATGTCAATAGTGCTGATATTGAGATACCCTATTTTACTCTGATGTTGCCACTTTAATTGTATAAGGCTTTTCGGTAATAGAACACAAATTCCTTCTTGTTTTCTCATTATTATAAATAGCCACTTGGGACTTAGTATATTAGAGATAATATTTAGTACTGACACCTTGGTAAGTTGGCATCATTACTTTCATTGTTTACAATAAAAATAAATATATAAATAAATAAGTTACATATATAAAATATAAGTCATGTCATATTCTGAGTAAAACCTCCTAGTTGGAGGTGAAGTGAGTTTTCTCTGTAATTGCCTAGATGACAGTGATCAAGTTCAGTCCTGAATGCTGTGTAGCAGCTCCTCAGCTCAGGACCGTACAGTCTACCTTGAAGAGTTCTCAACTTGGACACATCCATCTTATGTTGAAAATGATGCAGATTTAGCTTGTAACATTTTCCACTGCTTGTGTAAAATAAAGTTTTACTTTGACTTGAGTCTTTTCTCTTTCGAAATATCTGTTTTCCTCTATAGTTAGCACAGCATTTTGGCCTATCCAAGGATCGATCTTTATGGTTTCCTCCCATATTGCCACTATCAGCCTAACTTACCAATTTACAAATTTCTTCTTTTTTTGTTTTCCCTTTTTAAACTCTTCTTCTTATTTTGGGTTATTTCTATTAACCCAAGTAATAAAGAGGAATGAAATACCAATTAAAGGCCTAAATAATGTTTGTCTAGTGATAATTTAATATACCCATGGAATACTAGTTAAAATGAGATATCAGTTTAGTATATATAGATATACACTTTCATAGTCATCAAATATACTACAAACTTACAATTTATCAATTGCTCTGTATTCTGAATTTACTATTACAATAAGCACATTTATCTCCTAATTAAGAAGACTAATGAAAAAGAATAAACCAAACCTATCATTTTTATTTCCAATTAAATCTCAATTAAGGTCACCATTATTATAACTGATTAATTTTACTCTCCATCTATGTTATCTGATGTGGCTAAAATCAAAATTTCATCTTTTTTTTTATTTAAGTCTTGTGGGAAAAGATCTTACCTCAATTTTTAATATATAAAGTACATTCAGATTTCATTCCCTTTAAAGATTCTTTCTGAATAAACATTTTACTGTTAGCATTGAGTAACAATGCTGAAATTCTTTACAAAGAGTTGACATGTTTGTGGTACCTTAGTCCTTGGCAGTGGGCTGATTCCAACAAATACTGTTTGTGGAGAAAGTTGCACCTCTCCCACAGAGAGGTCCTGTAACCTCTCCCCTTCCCTAACATCCTCCAGTTTATTATATTTGGGCTATTTGAAGACCTTTAACCAAAATGCACATTCATTGCCAGTATCACTGTACATTCCATTGACCATCTTGCAACTATACCAAATGCTTGGTCTTTGCACATAAGTGTCCAATGGCTGTATGTGATAATATTAAATTACAAGTTGTGATGGAAAATTTGAGTTTGTGCAACTTTATTGCATTATATATATTGCATTATTCCAAAAAGTTTACCTGGAAAATAAGAATCACTGGTAAATATTTAAATATTCTTAATAATATGAGAGTTGGGGTCTTCTTAAACACTTTTTTCAAGCTAAGATTTTATAATGAGTAAGCTCTTTGAGTAATAGCCACATTTATTAAGCTTATCAGAAGGTAGGCAACACATGACCCAAGTATAAGGAATAGACTTGCTATCTAAGAGCTGTCATGATAACCTCAGCGAAGTGTTAGTAGCATCTGGGCACAGAACTGTTCATCATGGCCTCATCCAAATGAGCTCAGGATTAGCCTTGCACATTTCACTTAGTATTTCATTATCTCTAATAAGATGCTAATAGTAATTCTTCTATGATTGTGTGAGTATTGAGATATTGTATGCTATATGCTTAAGTAGTACTTGACACATAGTAAGCAGTCAATAAATACTAACTATAATAATAATAAAACAAATTACCCAACATCTAATAATTATCTAACCAATTGTTTAGCTTGAAAAAAAATAAAGCAAATGTTGGTGAGGAGTAGACTTCACAGGCAAAACAGTCAAGCGAAAATTCCCAATCTGCATATAAACTATCATGACAGAGCAATATTGCCAAAAGATACGGATACATGTAAAGAAACCAGCCCAGGGCAGGGTGACCCCCCACAAACAGCAGACTCCTATTATTCTGCCACAGGTAACCTGCTCCTGCCAGAAGCCAAAAACTGCAGCCTACTTTTCTGAAGTGGTAATCTTGGGACTGAGGCATGGGCTACCTTGGGTTGTTCCCTATTTCCTTCTTTCCAGCTGCTTCCATTTTGGTTTCTTCCATAAGGTTAGGGAGCTTATCCATAAAGCAAGAAGTACTCTGCTGTGTGGAAAGGGTAAAAGCCTGGGGATACAAGCTACATACAGTGAGTACTGGACAGGCTTCTCCTTATTTAAACGGCCATGATGAAGGTAACTCATTGTATCCTTAAGCATCTACTACTTTAGGTTTTACTCCAAGGCTACAGAGTTGACATTGAGCCTCCATTATTCTCCAACACGGTATCTGGCACTTACTAGGGATATTTCATTAGTTAGCTGAATTTGAACTTAAACAAATAGCCATTGAGTGTTTACTATATGGTCAGCATCATTTCTAGCCAGGGCACAAGTGTCCTTGAGAAGTAGGATGTATTTTTTTATTTAAGTAAGTATAAAACTATGCTGTATTTGTAAAAATCTGTGAAATGTCAAAGGAACATAGAAAATGCAATGACTAAATTGATTTTTGGAGGACTGGTGAGAATTTCTGGAGGAAGTGATGTTTAAACTGGGTCTTGCAAGACAGACCAACATGGGAGAGGAGGAAAAAGAGAATTGAAAGAAGAACCTGTGTGAGACACGGAGCAGAGCATCTGTATATTGTTTGGGGGTGGCCACTGCTGCAATCGGAGTGGACAGATTGGGAGAAGTTGCAGAAGTATCATCTGGTAGAGCCAGATGATAAAGACTTTTACAAGCTCTGCTAAAGATACTAGACTTCATCCATACACCGATGACAGGCCAGTTCAGGTTTTTAAGTAAAGAAAGACACGATCTGATTTGCTTGTTGGACCAGGACAGTGCAAGGGTATGGGAGAGACTGGTGCTATGATGCCAGCTGTAACCAGCTGTAGTGAGTCAGGGAGGAGACAGTGATGCCTCTGTAATGGCGGTGGCACGTGGAGAAGTGAGGACAGACTTGAGATACCTTTAGAAGGCAGAACCCACAGGGCTCCCCAGCCCTTGACTGTGGAGAGTGAGAAAGAGAAAGCAGTTACAGACCATGGAGGTTTCCAGCTCAGGGCAACTGAGTAGAGGAAACACTCCTGCTCTTTGTTGAAACACAGAAGAAGGGGCAGGAGAGAAGGGAGTGCGCTGAGGTCAGCTGGAGATGTGTTAAGGTTTAGAGACCTGCAGGATGGCAAGGTGGAAGGAGGTTACTGAACTGCTCTCACCTTTTCCTCATGGTCCTTGGATCTGATCATCTATTCCAAGTCAAAGCTTCTTCCAGAGTCTCCTGGATTAAGACCCTGTGGATCTAACATTGGGCCACTTTCACCACCTGTTTCTAATCACATCCCAAGGCAGTTTTCCTTCTCAGAGCTTTTTAAGTCATCTCTTTCTTGAGGTTTTCTTTTTTTCTTGCAGCTCTCTGGCTTCTGTTAGTTCAGGAACTACTTTTCAGATTACCTCGCACCTATCTCAAACCACTTGCATTCTTTTCTCACATTTGTTCACAATATGGAACACCACAGAGCAGTGCATAATTAGAAATCCTGAAAGAAATCTAACATGTCCTTTACTCCAGCATGTCACTTTACAAGTGGAAACATCTGAAGGCCAGAAAGAGTGGCATGAAGTGCACGTCACCTGACTTTTATTCAGACCCCATTCTCCTGCTTCCCCCTTTCATTCATTCCTCTTTCAAATTGCCTGTCCCCTTTCCAACCTACTCCAGAGCTTACTGGCCCTCCCCTGGTTGTTCATGGGCCATATGAACTACCCACCCAACAGCCCTTGATCAGTAAGGACTGGGACACTGAAAACTCAGTCAGAGAATGCTCTTCCCACCTTCCATTGTCCTCCTTGTCATTTACACTGAAGTCATTCCCACATTGAAATCTTCATTAACCCCTCCGAGCCAGTGTCAGAGAATCCAAACTCTCTGTCCTCTAAGGTCTGACCCCACTTTGGCTTTTCAGTTGCATCTACACTGAAGCTCCCTCCCTGATCCTCCTCTGAGCCGCTCTACCAACAGCAAGTCCCTGCAAGTCAGAATCACTGTATCCCACTTCTGCCCTTTGTATTTGTTTTCATGTGATTTCCTTAACTCAAATTTTGTAAGCTTTTATGTTTCACCTTTAAACATTTTGGCCATTGTTCCAGGTCTATCTTGATTATCCCCTCCTTTGAGAAACCTTTCCCATTTTTTGCTTTTGTTGGAGAGTTTTAGAATTGACTTGAGGAATCCACTAACTTTCTATCCTCTTCTTCTCCTGTGTTCCCATGGTATTTTATTCACATTCTTCCACGCATCTATTGCTAGCATGACTTACTTTTGTGTCCTACAAAACTAAAAGTTTCCATAGGGCAGAGACTGTTTGGTTCATTAGTGCATTTCTCATAACCTATGGATACTTGATTGTTGAATGTTACTGAAATGACTAATCCTAATCATAAACTAGAGTACTAGGAAGTTCCACAACCCTGTTGAGATAGAGAAGTGTCTTGGGGTGCTTTACATTTTTTTTTGTCATTCCTAAGGAAAAATAACTTTCAGAATTTATCAGAAACAAGGAACTCTGGGTTTGGGAGTATTTTTATCTTGGCCCTTATTCCTTATGTCCTTTTCAAGATGAGAAAATCTTATGAAACTAGGGTATTTGAAAGGCCCATCAAATTTTATAAGTTAATAGCCATAAACATAAGAAATTTGACTTATTTATTCACAGGATAACTTTTCACCTTTTTTTCTTCTACCTTCTTTCTTCTTCCTCTTCCTCCTCCTCCTCCTCCTCTTCCTCTTCTTCACTTCAGAGAAAGTTAATCACTACTGCTTGCAAATAAAAACTAACTTAGATAAACTTGGCAATTTTGCCAAACTTATATTTCTAAAGTACAAATTTGAAGACAGTTTCTTAAACTGAATGCATGTGCTCTGGGTGTCTCATGCTGTGAATGAAGACAAATATGTCATGAGTCCCATATAGTGAAAGCAAGACTGTACTGAGTCTTCTGACATTTATTCCTAGATATTTATTTCCACTGTTGCTTGGGTGTTGTTCTGAGTTTTCTCATGGTCCTGGAAAGTCATGCTTATTTTTCTAGGCTAAAATTCTTGCAGCCATGCTCTATGGACAGATTTTCAGTCCTCTATCACCCATCTGGCTTTGAGTTGATGGTCACCCAGATATGCTTAGCTTTCTCTATATGTAAGTACTTCTAACTATACACAGAGAGAGGTGGAGGGGCCATTGGGCCATGTACCTTTTAGGTTGGATGCTCTTGTTTTTATAACAGAATCTTACACTACCCACCCCCAGTTGATATTCAAATCAGATAAATTAATAAACATCTCAGAGCTTCTCCCCTTAGGTTTTGGCCAACAGCAATGACCTTGACCCCTCTGCTGTCTAATATTTATCAAAAGCCCTGCAACGAGAATGGTTTTTGGAGGACTGCCTAGAAATCTACATATAAGACCTCCATTTCTCTAAACCCTTCCTGCACCCATGATAGACACTGCTACTCAATAACAGAGCATTTCCTTCTGAGTCTGAACTTAGCTATGAAACTTTCCAACATAGTTATTAGAACAGCTACTATAAGTGAATCAGAGCTGATATGCCAGTTGAAATTGCTTGACATACTAGGAACAATGATCTAAATGGATTAAGGTAGAACATTGAGAGTTTGTGTATTCAGTTGAACAGAAGTCTTGATGATTCATAAAACTGGTTTAATGAATTGTGCTTTTTAACTGTGACAACAGTTTACATTGAGGGGATCTGTGTGTAGCTCCATACCACACTTATCAGCATCCTTAGCTTACAACATCATCTTTATGAACAATTAGGGATTTCTCTCAGGACTAAAAATCAAGAAAACCTGTGGTTCTTAAAAACAAACAAACATAAACAACAGCCAACAGACACATGAAAAAATGCTCGTCATCACTGGCCATCAGAGAAATGCAAATCAAAACCACAATGAGATACCATCTCACACCAGTTAGAACGGCAATCATTGAAAAGTCAGGAAACAACAGGTGCTGGAGAGGATGTGGAGAAATAGGAACACTTTTACACTGTTGGTGGGACTGTAAACTAGTTCAACCATTGTGGAAAACAGTGTGGCGATTCCTCAAGGATCTAGAACTAGAAATACCATATGACCCAGCCATCCCATTACTGGGGATATACCCAAAGGATTATAAATCATGCTGCTATAAAGACACATGCACATGTATGTTTATTGCAGCACTATTCACAATAGCAAAGACTTGGAATCAACCCAAATGTCCATCAGTGACAGATTGGATTAAGACAATGTGGCACATATACACCATGGAATACTATGCAGCCGTAAAAAAGGATGAGTTCGTGTCATTTGTAGGGACATGGATGCAGCTGGAAACCATCATTCTCAGCAAACTTTTGCAAGAACAGAAAACCAAACACCACATGTTCTCACTCATAGGTGGGAATTGAACAATGAGATCACTTGGACATGGGAAGGGGAACATCACACACTGGGGCCTATTATGGGGAGGGGGGAGGGGGGAGGGATGGCATCGGGAGTTATAACTGATGTAAATGATGAGTTGATGGGTGCTGACGAGTTGATGGGTGCAGCACACCAACATGGCACATGTATACATATGTAACAAACCTGCACGTTGTGCACATGTACCCTAGAACCTAAAGTATAATAAAATAAATAAATAAATAAATAAACAACAGAAAACCTGGTTACTTTTAATCTTATCAACATGGGAAAATCTTACAGTCAAATCTCTGGCCTACCTTTAACAGAGGCACTTTCTTCTGTTCTCAAAAGGAGAAAGTTCAGGATCCTATGGCCTGCATACTTAATTATGAATATGACTATTAGCTGCATCATTTTCCTTTCATTAAGCTACCCTTTCCCCAGTTTCTTTGACTATTTCTTTTACCCAGTATTGCCTGTATTTTGATAGGCTGCCAGAAATCATTCATGGAGGGAGGTAAGATATGTGGCATGATCAAAAGTGAGGGATGTATCCCTGTCAAGAAATAGACTCCAGGGGGCTAATTCTTTTTCTTCCCAACAGTATTTAATCACTCCAGTCATTCTTTGTTTCTATTTACAATCATCCATATCCTACAATGCTTCATTCTCTCTCACAGTTCTCAGTTCTTTCCCATGATTCCCTGTCACCCACAATTCTGTTCTCTTCTACAAATCCCTGTCTCTCCCACAATTCTGCCTTCTCTCCTATAGTTCTCTCATCTCCCACAATTTCTTATCTTTCCCACAATTCCCTGTCTCTCCCACAATTCCATATCACTCCCCACAATTCTGTTCTTTCCCACAATTCCCTGTCATACTCACAATTCTGTTTTTTTACCATAATTCTGGTTCTCTCACAATTCTATCCTTTCCATAGTTCTGTTATGATACAGCAAGAAGGCCCTAACCAGAGGCAGCCCCTCAACCTTAGGCCTTCCCAACCTCCAGAACTATGAAAAATATATCTCTTCTTTATAAATTACATAGTCTGTGATATTCTATTACAGCAATAGAAAATGGACCAAGACAGTTTTGCCATTTTTAAAAAGCCATATCAAACATTGTGCTTAGTGCTGCAGTAGTTTTACATTACAGTAGGAGCTTCTTAGCTCAGGTTAAACTGGTAGCATTTGTATAGTGCTATCCGTTATCACTTAGCTTAGTTCCTGATGTGTAAATGGACAGTCAATGAAGCAGTCAATAAGCAGACACTGAAGGGATAAAGGATTCAATGCATTTCCCAGGAGTGAGCAGTGAGCTTCACAATCTGGGAGAAACACTCAGATAAGTGTGAGCACTTGTTGAAGCACACAGCCAACATGGGGAGAGACAGGAACTACCCCATGCCCACCTGTCCTTCCAAGGGGCAGCTGTTTCTTCCATGAGCATGGCCAGGTCCTGGTGGGATGCCCCAGAGGGCTGGAGTGTGCCCAGCTAAAGATGTCCCTTTCCCCATCCCAGCCTTCTTCCACCAGCATGGAGGTCACCAGGTGACTATACCTCATTAGGATTTTGTGCAGTTGAAGGGAAAACATCTATCCCAGGGACATTGGGGGATCAGGGGCCAAAGGCAAGTTCCTTGGGAGAAGTTATGGCCAGGGTTAGTTGAATCTAAATAACTCAGGCAAGTCCAACCTGCTGTGAAGTAGAGATGAAGGCAAAGGGCTACGAATCTGAGGTTGCAGTTCCTGAAGCCAAGGCTCAGCAAGTTGGAAGTGACTCAGGTCTGTCTTGCTTATCTACCCCACCCCCACTCCCATCTCCAGTATACCAGGGACTGTAGACAAAGTCACAGCCAACCCTGGGGCATGGGATCAATATCACAGTTGCGTTACATGGACATAGCTACCTTCACTCCTCAATTCCTTCTTCTGGCCTTTTTCATTTATGTCCTGCCCCACAGCTGTAAGAGAAGAACCTGAATAACAGAAACATTGCTGGTGGCTGTGATTCTTGTGGCATTCAGCATTAAATACTACTGCCCTTAGGTTAGTGGAAATTTATTAATATTAATGACAATGTCCTTGCCTACTGTGATTTTTTTCTGGGAAATTTTGAGAAATCCAAGGAGATAATGCAGATGTAAACACCACTTATGAGCAATGTTTTGCTCTAAAGCAGTGGTTCACAATCAGGAATGGTCATGTTCCCCAGGGGACATTTGACAATGTCTGGAAATATTTATGATTGTCACAACTGGAAGGGGGCACACTACAGGCATCTAGTGGATAGAGATAAGGGATGTCACTAACACCCTACATCACCCCCCATCCCAACAAAAAAGAATTATCCAACCTGAAAAGTAAATAGGGCTTGCTCTAAAGGAAAGGGTTTTTAACTGCTACAATTAATTCAAACTATATTTATTGAGTGTCTATTATGTACCAGATACACATCAGCCATTGTGTACTGCCAGACCTCTCCACTAAATAACAAAGTTGCTGTCCATCCAGCTCCTAAAGCAAGGTTCCCCACAATCCCCAAAAACTTGGAAATAAGGAATGTCGATATTTGATAACTAAACTTTAAAATATATAAATAATGAATTAGAATAGAAAAATGCAAACTCTCCTTAAAGAGGCAAAAAGTCTCCTAGACTGAATAGAAACAGTTAAGCAATGTCAACACCTACAGAGCAAGTGGGTGTCTTTTAGAAGAGGAGTTAGTCATCCAGTGTGTGTATGCAAGTAAAATGGTAAACTAAGAAAAAACTAAAAGGAGGAAGGTAAAGAGAAGGAATAAAAAATACACAATATTTAAACAATAAATATGTATTAAATTCTAAGTACCTTACAGAGGTTATATCGTTTGGTCTTCACAAAAATTCTATGAAGTTGTTACTATTATAATAAACAGCTATTTCTAGAAGGCAGACCACAGCAGAGTCCATGCATACACTTGCAAGAAGACATGGGCTCCCTCCAGACAAATCAAATATCCCTATTCTGATGGGTATATCCAGAACTATAAAAACCTGATGCAATTCAACAGTCAGCTTATATTACTAACACCCCTCATTCTGATTCTAGTCTCATCAAAGCAGCATTTTGATAATTTGGTTTCTCCTATATATTCTCTGCAGGGATACAGTGAGCAGGTCAAGCTAACATGAACCTCCAGAAGACTTGAGAGGTCTCATGATACCTTTATAAGCTGGAAGTATGACTATTATTTGGCTTATCCCATAGATTGCCTATAGAGAAAGAAGGTATTGATGTAAGAAAGTGAACATTCCAGTCTGTTTGAGGACTGCATTTCTCATGGTGGATTCACACATAGACATTTCAATAGAAACCTATGTAAATAATCTCTGTGTGTTTACATAAATAAATGAGATACACATTTTTTTTTAACTTGAATTATATGAACTTGAGAAATAGGATTCCGTCCCTGGGAGGCCAATTTATGCTCAGTCTAAGAATGAAATCTCATTCTCACAGCATTCCTTGATCAGGGCTATCACCCAGCCTTTTGTATTCATTTATTCATTAAAAAGATATTTGCCAGGACTACACTGGGCAGTGGGGATATAGCAATGACTAGGATGACATGATCCTTTCACTGGTGGAGGTACACTCTCTAGTGTGGGAGCTATCAGTCTTACCACTGACCCTTTGCAAGTTAGATCAAAGACATGTCCAGAAGGAGAATTCACCATCTAGTGAAATCTCCGTGACAAACATCCATCATATGTGGGGTAACATCTTGGTCAAATACAATCTCTTTAACTGCTACATACCAATCATAAGAAAAACCCATTATAAAATTCTCTCTCTCTCTCTGTCTCTGTGTGTGTGTGTGTGTGTGTGTGTGTGTGTGTATACAGTTATGGGTTTATAGCCAAGTTTTTCTCAAGTGTTTGATATTCATACAGTGTTTCAAACACCTTCTCTGAGGAACAGATTTAATTACTTAGATCTCATAGTTTATTTTCTAAGTCTTTTTGGGCTCAATATCAATGTCCCTGTTTGGTGTGTATCTTTTGTTGCCATAAACTGTCATTAGCTTTTCAAAAGGGCATTTTATTTCATCATATGGAGCAATAGTCTTTACACATTCCTTATTCTAAGGAACACTGGAGTTATAGGGACACCCTCCAGGGACACCTGGCAAGTTGAGTGCCTCCCACAACCCCCAAATGACGCCTCCTTGCAGCAGAGCAGTTGGGTAATAGCTAGCTTTTTTGAATAATAGACACCGGGGCCTGAAGGGAAGAAGAAAGTGAGGGAGCAGATTTATAAAACACTGATGTAGAGCATAAGTTTATATGGTTCAAAAGACTATGTCTGATGCTGTGTTTTAGCACTTAATCACCACTTTAGATCAGTGAACACCTAATAAATATTTCCTGATTTATTAGTCTATTCTTTCCATAAGTAGAATGCATTGCTTTAAGGGCTATGCTATTATTCTTAGTCAAAGATAGCTTTAATGAAAATGATGTTTATTGACAAATACATAATAATCAACTTTACATATAGAACAAAAAACTAGGCTTGTAAAACAATTCCCATGTTTTGTAATTATGATACAACATAATGCAACTAAAAGACAATAAAGTAGAAATCTTTAATTCATACCATAATTAATACTAAAATGGTACATAAAATTTAAAAAGCATTGCTATATGAGTTCTGAAAGTGAAAATACTTAAAAAGCACAGGTTGACTTGCACTAAATTCAAGGAAAATTACCTAATATTAATTCCAGAGTCAACAGCCTTGGCTTTTTCAATACAAGTCAATTTTAATTTATTAGTCTTTCTTGTTGTACAACAGTAGCTACCCATTACAACAAGAATAATTTAAAGAAAAGCAAAGAATAAATTAAATGTAGAAAGAATCTGGTGTTTCTGTGAGTATTAAAATGGACAGTGACACTACAAGTGAATTAAGGTACAATTCTTTCTTGCTATTTCAAAGAATAGAACAATTTGCATATTTGTTCTCCACTGTATAAGACAAGTTGGATTTCAAATTGTTCCCCTTCTCCAGGCAATAATTTACATTCGATACCAATTGCATCACAGCAAGCGGACTCCCTGAAGTAAATCTACTTGCCAGAAGTATTTCTGCCACATAATTCTTAGCATTCTTTCCCCCAGCCTTGCTTTCCACATTCCTGTATTCTTATTACTGCGAGCTGCGTGTTTTGCCTTCTAGCTGCAAAGTTGTGGAAGCGCATACTTGAAACAGTCAAAAATATAGTTGAAATGTTTGTAACAACAGACCACAGTCAGTCAGCATTAACAACCTGATAGGTGAAGAACAGAAAAAAAAAAATGCAGTCACAGTTACTATCCAGCTTTCATTAAAAAAATCCATATTCTATATTCCCTGGAAGAATATTAAGATGTATATGTACATGCCTTTGTGTAGGTACATGCACACCAAAACCCTTTATCTTTGGATTGGATTCACTGAGAGATTCAACATTTGGCCCAATTATCTCAGTTATACTCCTATATACTCAAATGACAGATCATTCAACATTTTACCTAATGCGTGTCAAGAGACTTCACAACCAAGGAAGCATGGTTTGTTTATAATAATGCATATGAAAAAGTTGTCATTTAAATTGGCATAACCAGTTTGAAAAATACTGGATGAGGATCCTGAAGTATCTGACCTCAATTCATTCTTTATGTGACCCCGAGCAGGCCAGCTAGTGACTCCACACTTGTTTCCTCAATTATAAGCTAAAGATGAAAAGAATTACCTCATATCATTGTCCTAAATCTAAGTTAAATAATGAATACATAAATACATCTTGATTGACATGAAATCCACAAGCGCAAAACATTTATTCTACCACCATTAAAAAATGGTGGTAGAATAAGGGTGAGGCACTGAATTCATTGTTGATACTTTAGAAATAAAGCAACAATAATAATAGGTAACACCACCAAAAACAATAATAGATAATACTTATTTGCTATTTACTGTGTCTCAGGAAATGTTCTAAGTACTTAGTGTACATTAAAGCCCACAACAACACTTTTCAGTTGGTACTATTATTGTATACTATATACTATACTGTCTATAATCAGAATTGCCGCTACTTCCTAAAGTATCCAATCCAAAGCAAAGTCCTGCTTCCTTTCCCCTGAATCACTTAACACTATCTCAAATTCTATAAGAAGTGTTTTCTAATAATCTTTTAACTGAGACTTCCCACGGTTCCCCAGGATGTGTGTTCTCTCTCACTGCAATGGGCAGTAAATCCAACTTGTTCAGCTTCAGGTGTGTTCCAAGTCACTGTCTGGAAAGCATTGAAAAACATATGTTTGCCAAGCACAGGCCTATGAATTTTTATTCCCTAGGCCACAGACAGCAGGGTTTTCAAGCAGAGAAGTGAAATTACAAGTGCTGTTTTTTTGTAGGAAAATAACTCTTACAGTAATGTGGTAACAAACTGAATTATGAAGAAGATGGCAGGATGAAGCCTGAGTAGGATACAACAACCCCCAGCAGAAGGGATGAGGGTAAGACTAAGACCACGAGTGCCATCAAAAGGAAAGGAGACCAGATTTGGGATACACGCCCAAGGTAGAACTAAGAAGTGATCAGAAACTGAGGGAGAGGGGAGAGGCTTTGCAATGTGATGCCTAGTGAGGAAACTGGGTGAACTTTGCTACCACTGACTGATTTCAGGAATAGGAGAAACAAGAAGAGGTTTGGGAGAAAAGATCATTCATAAAATTTGGCAATGATGAAGTTGATATTGCTGTAGGATATCCATGTAGAAAATGTCCTGTATTTGGAAGTATAGATAAGGAGATGGGGAGAGAATCCAGTGCCAATGATTTAAGAGTAATTAGCATATAAATGACATTTGAAGCCACGAGGACAGATAAGATCATCCTGGGATAGAATGTACTATGAGGCCTTAAAGGGAGCCAAGGACAATCCTCTGGGAACCATAACATTTGATGGAAATGGAACATCCAGCAAAGAATAAGAAGAGTCAAAGAAGTATAGGAGAATTAAGATAAAGTGAAGAACTAGAAACCAAAAGGAGAGAAAAGTTCAGGTAGTAAAGTGGTACTGACAAATGTTACCATGCAGTTCAAGGAAGATGAAGATCAAAAACTGGCCTTTGGACTTGACAGGGAAGCCTCCTAGGGAAACCATTAAGGAGAGAGGCAGCAAGGGAAGTGGGCTAGAGGAAAAGCCTTTTTACTTATTTTTTTACCCAACCAGGGATTTGAGCATGCCAATTAACCATGCAGATGCAGCCAGGGAGCTAGGAAGATCGAAGATTTGGGAAGAGAAGTGATCATTAAAGTCACAAGATGAAGGGGAGGGAATCCAAGGCCTTGGGATGATTAGCATTGTAACAAAGAAACCCCATCTTCTTCCAAAACAAGCCATAACGATGTAAGCAGTCCATCTTAATGTATTTAAGGGAAATTTTTTTCCAATTACCTCCATGTTTCTGTAAAATATAAGGTCATCTATATGTATGCACATGTGTAGGTGGTGGTAGAAACTAGAATGGGGAGTGTCAAGAACAGATTACATTAATAAAGTGATATACGATACACATACATGTTGCTACTTCTGTCACTTAAATATGTTTTCAAATAATCTTTTATCAATAGAAATAATAGAAATATAAATATGGGTACTACACAACATTAAAGAAAATACATGTCTGCCTCTCATTATTGCATTTTCCAAAAGTACCAGATATGTGAAATGTTTTGCTGCTCCTAAAAAGAAAACTCATCAATATGTGGAAGTGGCTTTCCTGTTCATTTGAAAAGCAATGGCAAAGTAACACACCAGCATCACTGCATTAAGCACTTTATATAGTTAGCCATTTTAAAAACAGTTTTAAGTTTCAATCCCAAGTGACAGAGGAGAAAACTGAGGCTCAGTAAGTTTAATCAATGGTAAGGCTTGTGAAGTATCAAAGCCAGGAATTGAGCACATGGTTTTTTAATCTGACCTATTTATTTTACTTTTGGGCACTATAAAGAAAATTAAGTCTTGAATCATTACCTGAATCGTTTTTGGAATGAGGCTCAGACTAAATCAGTCAGTAGTAAATTCTTCATCACCTCTGCTCCATACAGCATGAAGCTAGTATTTGATAGCACTGTCTTGCTAATGTTAACACAGAAATCCACTTGTTTTCCCTGGGGGAGGAAGTGCTGTTTGTTGACTATCACAGTCAACCTCCATGTCTCCATACTTCCCTGGCTACTATGAGGGAGCAGAGCCCTGAAATTGCAGGACAATGGCTATGCAAGATGGTTGGCTCTGGGGAAAATTCCTTCTCTATTTCAAAATAGAATTTCCCAAAATTGTGTCCTAGCATTTACTCTGGCCTCCTCATTCTGCACTACCCAAGCTAATGACATTACTTCCTTACCAAGGTCTGGATGTGCAGATTGCTTTTAAACCCCTCTCAGGAAATACTGTATTTATCTGGATGCCATGGCTGGGTCTTGGCCTAAGGCTCCCACACCTGCAAGAAGGCACTGACCTTTCTCAATGTTAACTTGGGCCTTCTCATGTGCTCAGGGTTTTCTTCTCTTCTGCACCAATATTCAATCCCATGAACTGTAGCCTTGGAAACTATGGTGGGCCAGGTCAGAAACAGCCCCTTACCTCTTCAATTCCTCATCTAAAGAGACATAGACTCATCTCACTGCCTTGTACTCTGTACACCCTCAACATTCCATAAGAATTTAAAAAGGCAAGACTGGCAAGCATCTAGTGTAGCACTTTTCAATAGAACTTTCAGCAATGAGGGAAATGTTCTATCTGCATTGTCCAATATGATGACCACTAGCTATCTGTGCATCTTGAACACTGAGATGCCCCTAGTGCAACAAAGCAACTGGATTTTTAAATCTCACTTCGTGTTGTTAATTACAATTTCATTTCAATAGCTATATATGGGCTAGTGTCTACTGAATTAGACAACACAGGTCTAGAGATTAGAATACAAGTAAACTTTAAAAGATTCAGTTCCAATGATAGATAGAAGAAATGCAAGGTGAATGAGAAAAAGTCAGAAACCACAGGGAAAATAACAACACTATCATATTTTAAACCTTTCCTGGCAAGGCTGGCATTTAAAAACCAGACTGAAAGTAGAGGAAATGAGGTGAGGTGAAGGGAAGACAAATCTCCCCAAGCAATAGAAACCACATGACATGAGGCACAGAAGGGAAGAAAGTTACAGAAAAAAAGGAAGAAGACACTGAAGTATAAACTGCTGACTCACCCACTGAGCTAATTTACTCAGAAAACAAGAGAAATAAATGGCTAACAATGTAAAAATATCCATCATTTCCTAAGCTCCTCCTAGCAGTGTGCTCAATCGGCTCATCTCCTAACACACCTGTGAGGCACTATAGAGCGAGCTGTTCTCTTGACATTAAAGTCAGAAATCGTATGCTGTATTGGTTCATGTGCCCATGCCTTCCCCAAGATTCAGAGTTAGCCAAATTCTAATAAATTGGCTGAATGAAATTATTGAATAAATCATACAACAAATTATCAAAGCACTCTTTTTAAAAGGAGGGACAAATAGTGTCCATTACTCAATCCTGTTAGAAACTAACACTTTTCCAAGTCAAATGATAAAGCATAACATATTTTACCTAGGATTGTATCTCATTTATCACCAAGAGAAGACTGGTCTGCAAAAAACTGGACATGTTACATCTTGGCAGAGAAAAATTATAAAGAAAAAAGGCAGGGAAATTCTGTACACAATTGAAATGATAAGATGAATTTGGAAAATAGGAAGTATAATCTTTTTCAGGAGGGTGAAGCTTTCTAATTTCTTCCTTTGGGTGCCAGGGAAATTGAATTGCACTTCTCTATAACATCACAGTCATATAAGATAGACACGCCAAACTAAGGCATAGCACCCAAGCATTACTGTTATAATTAAGGATGCTTGAGTGGGGGATATTTGTTGCTTTAGAAAGGAAAAGACAAAATATTATCTCCCTTAGTTTTTAGTAGCAACCCCATTTTAAGCCACTCCCACTTCTCTGGTTGAGAGTCATGAATAGTTATAGAATCATTTAACAGTAGGATTGCCTAGTCATAGCCTAGTTCCCTTTTTTCTCTGTTAACTGGATTTGGATTTTGTTCAGGATTTGAACGGTATTATACCCAAGGCGTATATCACAATTGGTCTAAAGCAGTCACAGTAATATCATCCCTTCTGCCATGAATATGTGACTTCATGGTAGCCAATCAGATGCCAGAAAATGTCTTAAGAGAAGTGAAGGGAAGATTAAACTCTCAGAAGAGCTAAGTGAGGAGAAACACACCCCTTCTGTCTGACTTTGGATGTTGCCAGAGGAGGGCATGTTTGTCAGATGGGTGGCAGTCACCTTATACCCTGAGACAGAAATAAAACTGACTACTGAGAAACAGAGCCATGACATCACTGAGCAGCACTGCTACCAACACCCAAATATCTCAATATGTGACATAATAAAGCCCTTTAACATTTAGCCACTGTTAATTGGGTATTGTACTTCATTAGTGTTCAAACTATCCTAAATAATGCAATATTTATCATTACTGAGTAGTAAAATGTTACCTTTAAGTCTTCGTTCAAATCTACGTCTTTAGAAGTTCTTGATCCTACCTTTCTGATCTGATCTCCAATAAAACTTAGATAATTGATTCATCTCTCCTGGATGACTACAACAACTTGACACTTGGTCTCAACTCAACACTTGTTCTTGGTCTCAACTCAACAACTCAGCACTTAGTCTGCTGCTTACAAGCCTAGATTCCAAACCTAATTATAATATTTTCTTTCTTAAAGCCCACTCCATCCCCACTAGTTCCCCACTGCTATCCAGGTAATAGCCAAACTCCTTTATATGCATACAAAGTCCTCTGTGGGCTGCCCCTAATGGCCTCCAACCATGCCTTCTGCTGCTGTCAATCTGCAAATTCTGACAAGGCTCCCAATTGCTCTATGATCACCATTGTCTCAAATTCTTGGCATCTTTTGGCAAGTCTTTTCTTTACCTGGGAGGCTGACCCTATCAGGGAGGGAGATCAACCTTTCTTTGGGCTTTGAGACTCACCAGGACCTGGTTAGCTATCTCGCTTAAGGGCTCCCATATCACACTGTTCTTCCTTGAACTTTAAAATTGCCTGTTTACTTGTCTTCTCCTAAACCGTCCACCTCCAACACAATCATCTCCCTAAGTAAACATTTAGTCTTGCTTTGTTCATCAGTGCATTCCTAACATCTAGATAGTGCACAGAACATATCAGACATTCAGTGAATGAACAATGTTGAATGAAAAGATGGACCTTCTCTTGCATCCTGCCCCAGCTATGACTCAATAGAGATAGCACTTGGAACTAACCATTCTCCCAAGAGTTCTTGACTTAGGCCAAGTCAGGATTGATGCCTCCAGAGAGAGTGCTTGCTGTGCAGGCTCAAGGTTCCTGAAGGTCAGGTATACTCAAGCTGTGTAATGTGCCAAAGAGTGTTATCACTTTCATTTCTGCATTTACTATAATTAAAAAAATCAATGGACCATTTTTTTTTTTCATTCTTTGGAGGACACCAAAATGCCATGCACTTGACTTTCTTAAATTCCCACATTCTTTAGCTTTGGATCAACTCATTTGAGGCAACATCTACACAGTGACACAAGAATTTCCAAAAAGTCTATCATAAGATATAATTCCCACTCAGTCTATGACCAGTTTTATCAAAGCTATAACAACATGAAATCCTTCATAAGGCACGAAAAAAGCAGAGGGGTTCTTGTGCATATCCCAACATTCTGCTAATCACAAAATGGCAGTACATGGGGCTTACTCAAAAGCATAAGTGTGTTTCATGAATTTCATTATAGAATTCATAGAAATTATAGAATTCAAAGCGATCTTATTCATATCATTTAATTCAGTGCTTCCTTTCTGAGGCAAACTGTACACTGGCCAAAACCATTCACATCATAAAGGGGGTTCTCCTCATATTACAGATGAGAAAATTGGGCTGCATTTACAACGAGTATTTTTATATATAACAGGATGACCATGATTAAGAAGAAAATGATAGCAAGATTTTCTCACAAAAAAACAGGATTCTTCTAAAATGCAAATAATCACCTCAAAATACATCTGTCAAGGACAGTTGGATGTCTGAGTGTACAGATGTTTGTGTGTGTGTGTGCATGTGTGTATGTCTTTATTTTTACATTTTGATAGTCTTCTTTTGTAAACATCTAAATGTATATAAAATGCATTCTGCTCATTTGAAGAAAAGAACCATCATGGAAGAAGTGGGGTTATTGTTCCCTGAGAAGGTCAGCTGAGTAGAAGTGGGATGCATCACAACGTGCTTGACTAACAGAGAAATTCCCTATGTGCTTATCTATTTACACCACTATTAAGCATAAAGGTCAAACCAGGAAATCAGTGTCAGACTTGTTTGTCCACAGAATTGTCCTAAATGCAAGTACATATGAGGGTTTGTGTGAGGATTATCATTTGATATATGCAACCGATGTACATTTAATCCTCAGATACAGCATTGGGGCTGCTGAATGCTGGACTCCTGTAAGAAGCATGTCAGAGGAAAATGCTTCAGAAAAGAGAAATAAAAAGCAAGCAAGTATTCAAATGCTTTCCCATAATCTTTCTTCAGAGTTTGATTAGAGGATTCCTTGCTTAAAAGATTTGGGTCAGCAACAGCCTAAAAAGCCTGGTTATATCCTCTAGACCTGACCTTTATGTCTGGGCTTAGCTTGCTCGATTCTCTCCAATGTGCCCACCCCTTCTCTCCTATCCCTGCCTACAAGAAACACCTAAGTTACATGAACACATGCATGTCAAATTACCTGCCTGAGTTTCCCCAGTATATCACGAATATTTCTACGTGTTTGCTCATCTCATTCTTTCTGACTCTTAATCACTTCCACAACATCTCATAACACAAAATGAAAAAAAAAATCAAGTAACAGTCCCAGAATCTCCCCAGATTATTCTGATACCCAACTCTGCCCCACCATTAAGTAACACTGGTCAGAAATTTGTAGAGTTGATGTTGGTCTTTGTTAGCAAATATTACATTTAAAAAATCCTTTTTGGGAACAGGATGGAACCGTAGGTGTTTGAAGGAGTATGGTGACATGATTTCTAACTTCATGAATGGCCCTGCTCAAAAAAGTGTTATACAATGAACAGGTCTCTTGTACAATGAATAGGTCTCCATCACCTAGGAAGGACTCACCAGTGGCACACCAAATGGTTCTCTCCCCTTCAATATTTCTATTGATTTGAATGGGGATGGAGGTAGAAACCTGATCAAATTTCTAGAGGGTCCAAAGCTGGAAGAGTTGAATAATACATTCATGAAAGGTCAAGCTTGACATAATAATAGTGGGTGCCCTTACTGTTCACTTATTCTATGCCAAGTATGTTCCTCAATGCTTTACATAAATTAGCTCATGCAGTCCTCCCAATACTCGTATGATACAGATTGTCTTATTTTCCCCATTTCGCAGATGAGAAAACTGAGGCATAGAGAAATGTTAAATGCAGATTATGAGAGGCAGAGCCAGAATTAGAAAACAGGCTGTCTAGTGAGGTCCTTCCCTGAGCTGCATTTAAGGATTCTGGAAGCTAGGAAGGATAGGTGAAATTCAGCAAGACAAAATGTAACACTGATAGATGCATGCAACATCTTGCACTCAAATGCAGGACAACATTTTTACATGCTTTTGCGAGGGGGTTGGTGTGGAAATGGGAAGATGGGAGATGTGCTTTCACTACCAAGGTGACATTAATTGATAGGGTCATATCGCTGTAAATTTCAGCTCTGCCCTGGAAGCTTCACTATCTAAGGAACAGAGTGCATGGCTATTTCAGCTTTCCTAACCCCTGCCTATGACACTTTGGGAAGGCATGTTCTTGTCTACAATCCAGGTCTTACACTTCCACAAACACATCTCTCCCCTGCTCTAGTCAAGTGACAGAATGAATCCCTTTTGTCACAAGGAACAACTCAACCAGTCACTACTCAGGGAAGTTGGGAAGCTTGAGAGGGCAGAAGTTGGGGGAGGAGGCACAGGAAGGTGGGACGGTATGTCAATCTGTCCATCATCTAGAGTATATTGCAGAAGGAATGCTTTTACAAAACAAACATTCCAAATTACAGGAGTCAATAAACAGAGGAGGGGAGTTTATTAGTTTCTACTTGAGGCCTATATTATGCTTTCCTAAAGTTTCCAGAAATAATACCAACATACTGTTCAATGATAATAGCTGTTCACCAAAACAAACAAAAAACTTTAAAGAGGGGTGATCTGAAACAAAAATAAATGAGAGAAGTGCTAAATAAAACTATATTCCACAGATTAATTTACTGAAATATGTATCAGAACCTTTATAAGGTTCACGTGTAGTTTTTACTACACTAGTTGGCCACGGAATTTTTTTTCTCTTAATACCTATTATCATAGTTCATGGAGCCCTACGGAGGGTAGCTCAGAATACAATTTGGAAAAATCTATGCTGCTGTAATGAACTTCAAGAGATACTTCCTGATATATCTATGCAATAAAGATTACTAATAATTTGTCTTCATTCGAATGGAGATTTTTCAGAGTTTCTTAAATTTATGTTAAGAAAATATCAAGAACAAAAGTATAAAAATACACAAATGCTCTATGTGAGCTTTTGGGCCTGGCTAGGGTGCTATTCATCATTTCTTTACACCAGTCTGATAAATTAGTGAGATAACAAATACTAGCAAAGAAAAAAAAAAAGGAAGATGGTTCACATAGTTACGGAGAAATCCAATATGTCTTATATTTTAATTAGTCACTTAGGCAATTCAAACTCTGAAAACACAGCTAAAACAAAATGTTTGTTAGAGAAAATGATAGTTAGACTAAAACATCATTAATTAAGAGTGCACCAATTTAGCATGTGTCACCATTTGACCTTGTCTAAGCTAAAATTTATCTCTGCACTATGAAGAGTATACTCATCAGTTTATTGGCACAAATAAGATTTCTGAAGACATAATTTGCTTACTAGAACAACTTGATCTCAAGAACTTGAAAAACACTCAGTTAAAAATAACAATGTAATTAATTGCAAATAATTCTTATATTTCCATTAAAGCATGTACGCCTACTTTGTTCTTCACTTGGCCTTCACCCTAAACATTTGGTCCTCACAGCACCAGATGGAACTCTGCAAGGGCAGCTTTGACACTACCAAAAACATGATCTGGAAGCCCAAGGATTCTTCTCCAAGGGGTCTGTAACTTAAGATTTTTCTTCTGGGAAATCACAAAGCCAATGATCTGAAACAAACTTTTAATACAGTCTAGATCAGCACTGTCCAATGGAAATTTCTGCAGTGATAGCTACTGAGCACTTGAAATGTGGCGAGTATGGGTGAGGAAATGGGTTTTTAATTGCATTCCATTTAAATTAAGTTAGATGTAAATGCAATAGCTACCTATACCTTATGGTTATGAATTGAACAGTGCAGGTATAGACATTGACCTTTCTGGAAATTTCTGGACCTCCTCATTGCAGACTTATCTTGACATGGGACATCCATTTGCCCTGAGGTAATTAAGCATTAAGTTTGTGTGGCTGACTGGCCAAGGGCAAGCCGATGGAAACCTTGCAAGAAACTCTAACATGAGTGCACCTGTGCCCCCAGAGATGAGTCTAATTTCCTTTGGGTTTGTAGATAGCAACTTGGTGCTATTTTCCTATCACTACATGGTGTTCTCTTGAACTTCTCCAGGCCTAGCCCCTGAATAGTTTAAATGCCCATAAGCATTCAAATAAAACTAGATTTGTTTGAAGTTAGTTTTTACTTCAGCCCTTGGTTCCAGCTGCCACGTGCCACAGGATACCTTCTGTAGGCCCAAGGCACTTTTGCCTTTGTGTGTCCTTCATCCATAAAAGAATTAAAATTATATTTTACAATTACTTGGTATAAAGATGAGAAATATATTAATATTATATACTAAAACTTTCACCAAAAGTTCCATTTTTTCTTCTGTATTTAAAAGAATTAAAAGTATTTTGGGCCTTCAGCCCTGTGCCTGATGGAGAAGCTAGGGCTGGCTCCCTGCCCTGACCCACCCACCAACCTGGGCCCAGGCCTGCAGTTTACTAAGATCCGTGACTGCCTGTGGGCCCTTTAGCAGGCAGCGTGGAGGATCCATGGGTCAAGGAAAAGGTGAGGGGCTTCACAATGACAGAAAAATTCAGTAAAGATATACTTAACTTGGAGAATACATTTTAAATTGGTTTACCCATCCTGGCTAACTCAGTGAAACCCCGTCTCTAAAAAATACAAAAAAATTAGCCTAGCATAGTGGCGGGCGCCTGTAGTCCCAGCTACTTGGGATGCTGAGGCAGGAGAATGGCGTGAATCCAGGAGGCGGAGCTTGCAGTGAGCCGAGATCGCGCCACTGCACTCCAGCCTGGGCGACAGAGTAAGACTCCGTCTCAACAACAACAACAAAAAATTGGTTTACAAGACTCAGAATCACTATGACAGGATAGTGTAGAGTAGATCCTTCAGACCTCTTAATTTATGATTAAATTTATATCAATAGTCTATTAATACCTGCTTCCTAGGTAACAAGATGCATATTAATCAAACTTCAGAATTTGCTTGCAGATACGTACAAGACAGGTTATAGAGATCATGGGCTTTGGGATCTCATTAACTTAGCTTCAAATCTTAGTTCTGCCACTAACAAACTCTGTGATCCTAGGAATGTTACTGATCATCTCTGAACCCCAATTTTCAAATAAATAACTAAAATACATTAATATCTACCTTACCCAATAGGAATGATAATTAAATAAGATGTCTACAGAGCACAGTGTCTTTCACAGAGTAAATCCCATACTAATATTAAAACTGACAACAACAAAGTTTGCTAGACTGGAAAAATTTTTTTTTTTTCAAGGCACAGTGTGGCTCACACCTGGAATCTCAGCACTTTGGGAGGCCAAGGTAGGCAGATCACTTGAGACCTGAGTAACATAGCAAAACTCTGCATTTACTAAAAATGCAAAAATTAGCCAGGCATGGTGGCACACACCTGTAAACCCAGCTACTCAGGAGGCTGAGGCACAAGAATCGCTTGAATCTGGGAGGTGGAGGTTGCAGTGAACAGAGATCATACCAGTATACTCCAGCCTGGGTAACAGAGTGAGTCTCTGTCTCAACAAAGAAAAAAAAAAAGACTTTTTTAAAAAAATGAAGACTTAACTGGCTTGGAATTATTCACTTAAAAAATATAACTTATGGTGATTATGGTAGATTCTCTATTCTTTCGTATAGTTCCTTGGTTTCGGGAGTGAAATCCCAAAAGAAAGAAGGTTGTATTTCACCCTAATTTTATGTGGAGCTTTCTGTAGAGAATGGAAAGCCAGTCTCCCATCACCCAAACTTCCCTGCCACCAGGAATGGGTGATGAACACTCACGACTGAAAGTAAGGACGAGCTTGGTGCTGGTTTTATTGTTTTGCTTTGTTTTGTTTACTTTTCCCACAGTAATGCTTAGGGTTTTTTGTTTCCATTTTTATATGTAATGGAAGAGAGAAGGTTAGGAAAATAGAAAATATTGGTACAATCTGAGAGAGAAGATACCCAGGGAGCAGTATCAGGACCTTGTATGACTCTGGGAAGGAGCCAGCATAAAGGAAGCAGATGGATTCACCAACAGAGTTACAGTGGGCCAACAAGAATGAGAGGACAATAGCACTGACAGTGACTATGGTGATGGTGGTATCAGCAGCGCTATAAGTGTGGTACTGGCATCTCCATCTTGCAGGTAGCTAGGCTGAAACAGAGAGATGTGTAGCTTGTCTGAAGTCATGGAGTAGTAAGTGGGAAAGGGAAGACCTGGGCAAGGGAAGACCCCCATTGAGGGTGTCAAAATCCATAGATCTGAGGATGAGCAGAATTTTTCCTCTCAGGGGCCAATGGTACTCCTTCCCCTAAGACAGTGGGGACTTCATGGGCTGTGGGCAGAGATCCCATCCTCATGCCTATCATAGTTTCAATAAAGTAAGTTGAGTTTTTCTGTGGATTAACTCTGTTCATTAAATAGTAGGCCATGAGTGTTTACCAGGAAGAGGAGGCCTGGGCTGCCTAGGAATGTCAGATGGGTTTTTTCAGGTTCTAGAGGGGGTTCCAGGCCAAGGAACCTGAACCCCAAATCTCCCCATTTCCTGAACACTCCCACTAATAAAGAACCTGGGTCTCCACCCAGGAGCCACCTCTGATTCAACATTTACATTAGAGATGTGTTCCCTAGGATGGCCTTGCTCTTTGATCATAAACTTGGTATTATTATTATTATTATTATTATTATTATTTTAAAGCAGCCTTACTAAATATGACCAGTTAAGGCTATTTTTGACGACTAGGTTGTGTGGTAGTGTGTCTGAGATTGGAGAGTGGATGTGTGTGTGGGGTGTGTGTGCATGTATACACGTGTGTGCACGTGCGCTAAATAATAAACAGTGTGCCCAATGTACTGCATATTTTCCATTTGTACAGCCATTTAATTTTGCCAGCAACCTTATGAAGTAAGTCATATTATTAGTCCTATATCGTAAAGAGAGGAACTGAGGCACAGAGAGGTCCTGGATCATCTGCTGGTAGGAGTCAGAGTTGGAGTCGAGCCCAGGCCATCTGGTTCTTTCCAGAGTCAGTGCTCATGGCCACTGCGCTCCTCTCCAGACTCTGCAAGACTTCCCAGAGTAGCATGACACTTCTGTACCTGGGAACCTTTTGGAGCAATGGGTAATGAGGATGTGTGGCTCGCCAGCACATTGAGACTGGAACAATGAAATCCCCTGGCATGGTGGACCAGGCCTGGGCTGACCCAGGACCTCACATGAAAGAAAAGAGACATATAGAACACAGTCTGAATTTCAGGAGGGATTCCAGGCAAAGTGTCCCCTGTCTCAGTCCCAAGAGAACCTGCCTTAATTGACTTGAAAGGAACTTGTTAGCCATGGCTAACAAGAGGCCAATACTAGCTGGTCTCTAAGAAACAGAGACCAGGGTCACCTTCATTGAAAGCCTAAAAATCACTGTACTACCTGAAAGCAGACAGGCTTCTATCCATAAAAGAGGGCAGCATGAGCAGGCGAGAGCATCTAGTTCAGTGGCAAGGTCACAAATGTTGTGATGGCACAAGCCAGAGGTAGCAGAGATGGCAGCAGAGTGGAGGCTGCATGAATGATGATAGAGAAGAGAGTTGGGTCCACCAAGAAGAACACTAGGCTCATCCCCGGGTACTGTTGGGAACAGAAGGAATTTGGAGAGAAAAGCCTGTGGACTCTGAATGTTACACTGGGTGCACTACAGCCCAAGACTACATCATTATGGTTACAAGGGTCATAAACACAACTGGCTTCTAAGCAATGTTGGAAAGGGCAAAGATCTTAGGATGGGTTCCCCAAAAGCAGGCCCTAAGGCAAAGATTTGAGTGAAAGCAGTTTATTTAAGAGATCAAACAGGGAGCTTTGATAGGCAGAGTGGAAGAATGAGACAGGAGAAGGAAGGTAATAGAAGAAAGGTTTATAAAGAAGTGACTGCTTAGCAACATATATACAGGGCAGTTGGAATCTATGCTCCCAGATTGCAAAAGAAAATTTTAAAAAAAAGTATATGACTGCTGTAGGCAACTTGAACTTAGTCCAGCTGGGGACCTCTGGGAGGCTATAGAACATTCCACAGAGTTGTTCCACCTGAGGGGTGAGGGAGCTGGGGTATTTACTCTCCAACTCCCTGGGTCATGAGCTGAGGGCTGCTACCAGGGACACCAACTCCCCACCACTTCTGCCCAGCCCTGTGGGAAAGCAGAATTGAAGAAGCTGTGTTCGCTGAGAGTCTCAGGTCCTTGCAATGAAGGGTCCTCAAAAGTATTTGCTACAACAAGTCATCTGAGTAATATAAAACTCAAGACATCTTAAAGTCCTCCCCTATCTTGCCTTCCCTCTCACTTGCTGGCTAGACCCACCGAGGATTTTTTTTTAGGTATTAGAATTTGATTTGGAAAAGATGCCTGTGACTTTGTTTGGGGGGCTGAATGAGAAAAAAGCTTTCAGACTGAATGGGCTTAATAAATGAGTGCACAGAATGAGTGATAGCTGGAATCTGCTTTGCCCAATATCAAAACAAATGGAGAAGCCAGTTGGGAAAAGAATATATTCAGAGAACAGGTGGCTGGGAGCATCTGTGACAAAAAGCAGCAGCTGAAATGGGTAGAAATCAAACAGGGGCTGGGGAAAAAAATCATTCCCCAGCACTTCCTGTCAAGAAACAGGCTTGGTACTTCTTCTGACTTTTTTTTTGTTGATATTAAACACTGACTTTTACATGGAAAAAATTTATTGAGAAAAGGTATGAACTTCTGGAAGAATGGAGATTTCTGAGACTAGTGAGCCAAGGAAAAGAATGGCCGTGTACTTGAAATCTATGCAGAGCCCTCACTTAGATGTCTAACTAGAGAATAAAAAATGAGGATCTGTTTCACACAGAGGTCTGAATTTGGGAATAGCTATTTAGTTTTTCTTACAATTCCTAATACCTGCTAGATGGGACATAGGTGAGAACAACTAAAACATGAAATGTCATACGAGATATTCAGAAATCACCCCCTTTTAAACCTTAGTCAAAAGTTTTATACCTGTGCTGTCCAATACGATAGCCACCTCCTGCACATGGCTATTGAGCTCTTGTAGTGAGACCAGTCTGAATAGAGATGTGCCATAATTACAAAATAATGAAGACTCAGTAAAACAAAAAGTAAAATATCTTAATGATACCTCTATTGACATTGTGCAGCGTGACAAAATATGCTACCCAAAATATATCACTTTGGCATAAATATTATTTTGAGGTAAAGGCACTTAAAACAGTAGGTCCTAGAGGGGTACTCTGGTGACCCCTTTTTCTTCCTAAAAGGAGATAAAACCCCCTTATGAGAGATGTCTTCCCTGTGTCAGGAGGAAAGTAACAGTCTTATCACCAGAGACTGGAAGTGAAGGCTGAGACAAATCTGTACAAACAAACCTTGTTAAACTAACCCTTATCTTCCTAATTACTTTTCCACCATGGGCTGCCTAGCCCAAGCCTGTTTGTCTTGTCACATTTTTATAACTTACTATTCTTTGTGCATTCAACTCCAACTGCTTCTTTGGGTCTTCATTTCCTATGAGGGCTCCCATATCAAGTAAAACCTGTATTAAATAAACGTGTATTTTTTTTTTCTTGTTAATCTGTCTTTTGTTACAAAGGCCCCAGCTGAGAACTTTTAAGGGTAAAATGAAAAGTATTTTTTCTTACCCTATAATTACATGTTGAATGATAATGCTTTGTATCTACTGAGTTAAATAAAAATGTTATTAAAATTAATTTAACATTTTTGAAACTTTTTAAATGTAGCTATGTAAACCAAAATTAAAATTCTAAGGTCCCCCCACAACCATCTGAATGGACCCCTCCTCTCAGCCAAGGGCATTCCAAACTTAACCTGAAAAACTACTTCAGGCCATGATGGGAATGGGAAACTGGACGTGCCTCATCATGCCCTCCTCCCTTTTGGAATTACTGATAGAGCAGACTTTTAAGTTTGATAAGAAAACTTCTAATCTATTTTCTCTGAAGCAGGATACCTGGAGGCTCCATCTGCATGATCAAACCTTGGTCTCTACAACCCCTTATTGTAACCCAGACATTCCTTTCTATTGATAATAACTATTTCAACCAACTGCCAATTGGAAAATCTTTGAATCTACATATGACCTGGAAGCCCCCACTTCCAATTATCCTGCCTTTCCAAACTGAACCAATGTACATCTTACATGTATTGATTGATGTCTTATGTTTCCCCAAAATGTATAAAACCAAGTTATGGCCTGACTACCTTGGGCACATGTTCTCAGGATCTCCTGAGGACTGTGTCATCATCCTTTGGTCACTCATATTTGGCTCAGAATAAATCTCTTCAAATATTTTACTGAATATGACTCTTTTCATTGACAGCTACAAGAAAAGTTTGTTTAAAGTAGGTCTCACACATTTCTATTGGGCAGTTCTGCTTTATATAAAAAAGGACTTGAAAAATTATGTTTGTAGTCAAATAAATATCCAATATTTTAGTTAACCATCAAATAGTCTTTATCTTGCCCCTTTCCACCTCCTTGTTATAGGAAGGAACAAGGTTTTTGTGAACTAAGTTACAGGACAAGACATGGATCCTGAACTTTGATTGTTTTGGTGGCAAGAAAGGAAAACTGCCTATCTAGAGATCCGAACTATGATTGTTTTGGTGGCAAGAAAGGAAAACTGCCAATCTAGAGACCTAAGTTGACTCCCTAACCTGCACTGTGGTCTTGACAAGCTGCTGCGTCTTCTGGGCCAAAGCTTATTCAACTGTAAAGTGACAGGTTAAGCGGATCTGATCTCCAGATCACCCTGACATTGTCCATTGATCTTCCTCAAAGGTCCGGTCACTCACAACTCAAAATTCTTCATGGAATCTCCATTGCCCACTCAACAAAAGGGCAAAATCCACCTCACCTGCCAACTCTCCATGGAGGATCCTCCCTTCTCACTTCCCCCCTCTGTCCTGCATCTGACACATAGAGCTGTCCTGATGCCCATCCCCCTTTCACAGTTTGCATCAAGTCCTCTGCTTGAAATCCATCTCACTGCATCCACACACCTTCGAATGTCACCCATCAATGAAAGTCACATGGAAATGTTCTCTTTCCCATGAAAGCTCCTATTTCCTCAGCTGGCAGTCTCACTGCCCCCTAAAAAGGAAATGCATTCTGGATTAAGTTGTTCTTGTGTTGCTATAAATAAATATCTGAGACTCGGTAATTTTTCTTTTAAAAAAAGGTTTAATTGGTTCATGGTTCTGTAGGCTGTATAAACATGGCACTAGCATCTGCTCAGTTTCTGGGGAGGCCTTCAGGGAGCTTTTACTCATGGCAGAAGGCAAAGCAGGAGCAGGTATGTCATGTGGCAGAAGCAGGTGGAAAAGAGAGGGGAGGGGCCTGCCACACACTTCTAAATGACTAGATTTCATGAGAATTCACTCACTATCTCAAAGACAGCACCAAGCCATGAGGGATCCACCCCCATGATCCAAACACCTTCCACCAGGCCCCACCTCCAGTACTAGGGATTACAATTCAACATGAAATTTGGGTGAGGACAAATAGCTAAACAATATCACATTCTATCTGGGGCTATAGTTATTTCTGTACATGTTTTATCTCCCGAACATGCTCCTAAAAATCCCAACCCATCTTTACTTCCCAAATGGAATGAGTACATTGCTCCATACTGAAAATAGAAGGATCACGGACTGGGCCCCTTTCCCTCCTTGCTCCCTCCTAACATCTCTTTAGAAACAAATCCTAGTGCAGGAAAATATGAAACAAAAGCGCATTCAATGGATTATTTGGCTGCTTATAGAAACTATGAAAGTCAACATGTTGTTTCTTTGCTTTATTGTTCCATAAGCACTATCTCTTTTTCACAGAAGAATGAACATGCATTTGTTCAGAGTAAAATGGCCTATTTTTATTCCACAGTGAATTGACTGTGATACTAATGACGTTTCAGTGTAAGGACCCTAATTGCAAAGCTACTTCAGAAACTCTGGGTGGAGTTCTGGTAATTTGTAGCCATGATTTTGTATTCTTCCCTAAGAGGGTTTCTTGCAATGCAAAAGTTTCTAGCTTCATAAAACCTGGATTTGTGCCTGATTTTATTTCTCTTTCAATTTTTAATTAGAAAGAGTAGATACATAAGTCGATTTTTTCAATCTTAAAAAAAAAAAAAATCCTAGAGGCCATTTAGGGGTCCCCCGAACTCATGGGAATGTGTTGACTCCACATTTTACATTCTTCGTAGGTGCCGTCTTCTGCACATGAAAGACCCATGAAATGTATTGAATGAACGAATCTATGAATGACTACATGAATGAAATTTTATGATATCATGGTATTCCATACTGACAAAACTGGTACTTTCACAAAAATCACGTAATAGCATGGAAACAATGTCATCCCTGTGGAGGAAAACAAAGTGAAAGTGACCACACAGTAAAAAAACATTTCAGTCAAAAAGGCAAAATAAATCACATGCAGTTTTGCTACCCAGAGACGAAAACTCAGTACAATGAGAAAAATCTTTCCAAAGTAACTCTGTGCATGAAGCATAAAAGAGCCACATACAGATTTTCATGCTCTCAGCAGGGGATAGACACTTAAAGGCAAAACATGAAAAATATCCTTAATAACTGGCAGTATATATTCTAGTGTGCTTCTACTAAAGTATCACCCCCACTAATGAGATTGACACTGCAAGGAACCAGAAGCTTCTATAAACTAAGAGGGCACTATCATCTTAGCATATCATATGATTATATACTGCATTTATGTAAAATACTATTTATGTCATTTTCATTCTTTTATTCCTGAAACAATCTGTATTTGGAAAATAATCTGTGTCAACTTTTACGCTGCAAAATTTCTGGTGTCTTTGAATGTGTCTGATTTGAAAGCCAAATTACCATAAGTGCTTAAAAATGTCATACTGTATTTGGCAGAAAATATAACACACAAGCAAATTGACTAAAATGGACAGCAGCCTTCTTATTTAACAATTTTAGACATCTACTTGTTAACACTTTCAAAATTCCATGTTTATGGGCACTTTCCTAATGCTTTTTAAGGAGTTCATCTTGTAAAACAAAAACAAACCAAAAAGTACTTACTATCCTATAAAGTCCTCTTTGTCTAGAATAGCAAAACTAAAATTGGTAAGGGGTAGGAGTTGGAGTTCCTTTAGCACTGGCAACTAAAGTGATAGTTCAGTTTTCTTTTCTTTTCTTCTTTTCTTTTCTTTTCTTTCTTTTACCAAGTCTTGTTCTGTCACCCAGGCTAGAGTACAGTGGTGCAACGTTGGCTCACTGTAGCCTCTGCCTCCTGGGTTCAAGCGATTCTTGTGCCTCAGTCTCTCAAGTAGCTGTGATTATAGGCATGCACCACCATGCCTGGCTAATTTAATTATTGTATCTTTTTTAGTAGAGACAGGGTTTCACAATGTTGACCAGGCTGGTCTCGAACTCCTTACCTCAAGTGATCTGCCCACCTCACCCCCCAAAGTGTTAGGATTACAGGTGTGAGCTACCACACACAGCCTTTTCTTTCATTAAGCTTTTGTTTCATACAAGAATTATACACATTTTTTAATAACTTGGGTATGGTTTTATTTTCCACTTTGACTTATTTCCCTACAAACTAGCTAATGATTACTAGTTAAGAATTGTTACAGATTTCAAATAGGCCAATGTTCACACTTCATACTTTTGAGATCACTTTATAAGTAAAGAAAAGTTGAATTAGTAAAAGGTCATAGAAACTGCCCCTTCTACAATTCATCCTAGGCCCAACCACCATAGTCATTTCATCAGATGCTGCTCAGGTATCAACAACCCCTACTCTTTCATCATTTAAATGATTCCAATCTTCACTCTCAGCCTCCCATCCTCTCCCTGGTCACCCTCCACTTTATTGACTTGACACCAGGTTCTGCAGCAGCTAGCCTCCACTGTCAATGACTTAAGGATTCCCATACAAATGCGAATAGCAACACTTTATCCTCAATACTTCTCCCAGAATTAAATACATTCCTATCTAGAAAGCCATGTGGTTGCAAATTCAATGTCAATGATTAATAGAGACTATTCCCAAATGCCCAATCATTGAATAATGATGTGGAGGACATTTATAGAGTGCTTATTATGTGCCAGGCTCTGTTCAAAGGACTTTACATGCACTACATCATTCAATCCCCATAAAACTCTACTATTATTTCCCCCATTTTATAGATGAGAAAGTTTAGGAAACTTATTCAAAGTCCACATCTACATAGCAGAGCCAGGATTTGAATCTGGGCAATCTGACTCCATAATCCCTGTTGTTAAAGACCATACAGTGCTGACTCTGATAAGAAAATGTGTGCATCAGTGCCACTCAAAATGTGGTCCTTGAACCAATAACATCAGTATCAGTGGGAGATTGGGAGAAATGCACAATCTGTGACTCAACTGCAGACCTAATGCATGAGAATCTGTATTTTAAATGGATTCTCAGGGGAGTCTGATGCTCACAAAGTTTGGGATGCAATTGTCTAAGGAACTTATTAATGACAAAAGGCATAATACTGACTTTTTGATCACCAGGCAAAAAAGCTCTCACTGTACTCTAAATAAAAGCTTTACTTTTATCTTGTAATGAGAAGCCAAAGTCACAAATTTCAGTTATAAAATTAAAGAAAATCTGCTCTGCTTTAGTTTAGCTCACATGGCACAAATGAGCAGCAAAGAGAAGAGCTTAAAGGCAACTTTTTGGCACACCACGTGAGAATGGAAACCTCTCAAATGGTACAGCACACAATCTTCGTGGACAGTAGGTGCTGATCCCACACCTACGCAGAAAATGTGAGACATCTGCAATTTCACTATGCCAAAGTTAGAAACAGTCAAAGCTAATCTCTGGTACCAGAAGCCATGATATTGTTACCCTTAGTAGAGGTAGGGCCCATTTAAGGATTGGAAAGGGCACCACTGTGGGGTGGGGAAGATGTCTCTCTGTGTTAGTTATATTCTGTTCCTGATCTGGGTGTTGGTTACATGAGTATGTTTAATTTGTGAACATCCACTAGCTGTAGACTTGTGAAATTATTCTGCATACATGTTACAGGTGATAAAAGTTTACATAAAAGAAATTACAATTTCTAGAACAATTTCTCACTGATTAACAGATATGCAAGAGAATATTAGTAGTTTACATAGCTGAGTGGTGGGAATTACCTAGTGTACATGGGAATATTACTAACGTGTTCCAACCAAAACGTAGAGTATGCTCTCCTATGGGAGGACTATTTACACAGATACTACTATTTGAAGCAGGAAAAGCATCCTAGTTGTTTTGATTTTTTAAAACATTTTATTTTAGACATACAAGAAATTGCAAAAATAATACAGAAAATTCCCATGTACTCTACACTCAGCTTCTCTGAATAACTCAGTCTTCTATAATCATAGTATAGTGTCAAAACCAGGAAATTGACACTGCTGCAATACTATTAACTAAACTATAGACTCTACTGAGATCTCACCAGTAAGAATATTCTATCTTAGCTCCAATTTCATACCTTGTGGCCTTCTTCATAGATTTGCGAAAGAAACAATGGGTAAGTGAATACAATAGAAATGTGTTGACTAGTTTTTAACTGTTACACTTTATTTTTTCTATATACATTACATATAAGTATATATGTGGATATATACACATATGCATATGTAGATACACACATATATGTATATATCTATCTCAAAATAGATATATATACATATATATGTATATTTCTGAAATTGAAGAGTAAAACAATCATTATGTAAACTTCTATTCTTGACACAGTCACATAACTTGATCATGATATTTAGTCCTACCAGTTACTTAATTGCAATATCAAGACTGCTCTGTATTTTCTCCCCTCTCGCAATTCCCTAAGGAAAATTAACAAACTTATTTCAGTTTTCAAGAGATATGAATCAACCAGATGGCCAGACAGTTTTAAGAGAATAGAAAATGATCTGACACATGGCTCAATTACACAGTTCATCCAAGATAAATTAAAGAAAACATTTTTAAAAGCATTTCTTTTTTCAAAAAAGACAATGACATTTGGCATGCTAATATTCCTTATTAGATTAGCATTATAGAGAATTGATCAGGAAAAGAAAAACAACTAATAAAATTAAAGCCAAAAAAGAAA